>NC_140833.1:2485000-2510000 GCF_050613455.1 Vespa mandarinia | reverse complement strand
AGTTGATATACTCTTGCCATTTTTTTTTCCATTTTTTTTTTCTTCTTCTTAAATAGAAAAAAAGAAATCAGACATTCTTAATAATTTTTCGTATTATATATACCAATAGAATTTACATTTTTGATTTATTTTCTTTGTTTTTTCTTTTTTTTTTTTCCAAAATTATTTTTATCATATATACATATATATAAAAATAAAAATAAAAAAAAAAAAAACAAAAACAAAAAGATAGTATTAGAACTGGCTTTTGATCATAATGGTTACATTTGTATTAATAATTAGTACTGGGCAATAGTAATCGACTCGACTTGTGATAGTCCTTTCCTTTGCAAGGAACATGTTGGTGACGCATGAGTGATGAGTGGTAAGTACGGAGGGTGCCTACAAAAAAAGAAAACAAAAAAAAAAAAAAACAAAAAAAAAAGGAAAAAATACAAAAAAGAGAAGATAAAAAAGAACAAAAAAAAAAAAAAAAGAAACGAAACAAAATAAGAGAAAGAAACGGACACCGACTCTCTACACTCGACTCACGTCGTTTTCTCCACTTTTATCTTTTGCCGTCTCTTTTTAATCGGACAACTCGATCGTGATGTATCGAGTTTGATTATTTGTCTCATCATTCTCTCAATCATCTGTCCTGCTTCTACTATTACTACTACTATTATTACTACTACTATTACTATTACTATTACTACTACTACTATTACTATTACTACTACTACTACTACTACTACTACTACTACTACTGCTATTACTTTCGTAGAAAGACATTTCGAAGGAAAAAAACCTCTCTTCTCGATTCGATTTCATATCTTCATGTAATTTCGAGAAAAAATTTCCATTTTTTTACGTTAGTACATCGCTCTCCCACTTTTCTTTTTTTTCTTTTCTTTTCTTTTCTTCTCTTTTCTCTTTTTTCTCTTCTTTTCTTTTCTTTTCTTTTCTTTTCTTCAAGTGACTTCGCTCTTAGTTATCTTTTACTATTTAGCCTCCTTCTTTTTTTCTTCAGGGTGTCTATTGATAGCATAGTTATGTTTATACATATATATATATAAATATATATATATATATATATATATATATATATATATTATATATATATATGTATGTACGTATGTATAGATTGATTGATTGATTGATTGATTGATTGATTGATTGATTGATTGATTGATTGATTGATTGATTGGTTGATTAAATTATTGAAACAGCTGATATTTCACATAAACAACAACACAACAAAAAAGTTCATGTAATTGCCATTGCACAGTTTTATGCTTCACAATACATTCACACACAAACACATACACGCACGCACACACACATATTGTTTTTTAGGAACATAGTGAATTATAGTCATTAACGTGTTTTCTTCCTAGTGTCTTCTGGTATGTCAGTCAAATAAACTGAAACAAGAGAGAAAGAGAGAGAGAGAGAGAGAGAGAGAGAGAGAGAGAGAGAGAGAGAGAGAGAGAGAGAGAGAAAGAGAAAGAGAAAGCATAGACAGAATTAATTCCATTTTTGAAAGATAACAAAAAATAAAAATAACGTGTTTATAATAAAAACATTTACACACACGCGCGCGCGAGCGCGCGTAAACATATATATTTATATACACATATATATATATATATATATATATATATATATATATATATATATATATATATGTATATAGATATAGATATACATAATTTTTTGGGAAAACTCTTTTCCCATCGAATTTCGAATTTTTTATACATTTGCTGCTTTCAGAAACGAAGTCGGCACGGTTTACGTATCGCGAAAGCGTGATGAAGACGGTGCAAGAGGAGCTGCTGCCGAAATTCATGTGTAAATGGGAGAGAGAGAAAGAGAAAGAAAGAAAGAAAGAAAGAGTGAGAGTGAGAGTGAGATAGATACTAAAAGAAAGGAAAAATAAAACAAAAAAAGACAGAGATAAACCAATTTGGAATGTTAATTAAATTTGAAATAATATTTGAATTATATAGTAAAAGTTCATTGATAGAAATATATATATATATATATATATATATATATATATATATATATATCTTGAATTTTGAAAAGAATTGCGAAGAGTAATATTTGTGCGCTTTTATAATGATCTATCAGCATTAGTTTTTTGATATCCTTTATCATTGTTGGTTGAGTTAATTAATTCGTCAGTAGGCACCCTTATTGTCTCTCTTTTTCAACTTTGAGTTTTCTCAGCTATAGTACTCCGACTAAAACAAATTCGAAACTGCATATCCGCGCCGTGTACAACACGTGTACGTACCTAAATCTATAATACACTGTTATTATATACTTTATTTTTCAGGGATTGTCCTGCCGAATTAATGCGGATGCTTCCCTTACCCCTTCTCAACTTTCTTCTTCTTCTTCTTCTTCTTCTTCTTCTTCTGCTTTTCTATTTCTACTTCAAATTCTACTTACTTCTTCTATTTCCTCTACTTCTTCTTCTTCTTCTTCACGATAATGATGATGCATTACGTGTGTTCAAAAGGATCGAGAGTCATGTGCGGCAATTACGATAATTCATTATTAATGATTTATTAAACAAATTCATAATTCGAAGTGTTCTTGCGAAAGAATCCCTTCGAATTTGGGACGCGCGGCGTTTTTCACACCGGCATGACGTCCACGCCGATTCTTTTTTTTTCTCTCTCTCTTTCTTTCCTTCTTTCTTCTTTTTTGTTCTTTTTTTTCTTTCTTCTTTTTTTTTTTTTTTTAGATTCGGCAGGACAATCTGATGGCAGAATTTTGGACATGTAGAAGTTCTGTTATTTATTGAGTGTCATATTATAGACTGTTCCGAATAAAGATGTTCTGTGGAAAGCTCTAAAAAAATTTGGGCATAGTCTGCTTTTCTGGGAGAGATCCATTATGTTATTTTTCAAATATCTTATCTCTTTATTATTATTATTATCATCATCATCATCATCATCATTATTATTATTATTACTATTACTATTATTATTATTATTGTTACTATTACTATTACTATTATTATTATTATTTCATTCTTTTCCGTTTTATTTCAATTTTTTCTTTTTCTTTTTTTTTTTTTTGTTCTTTCTTTCTTTTCATAATTTTATATTTGTGTATGTTTTTCTAAAGTCAGCCTAAATTTTTAACGCGAAATTTGTCGGGATTTTTTTTTTTGTTCTTTTCCATACCTTCTCTTAAATTTTATTTCTTTCTTCTTTTTTCTTTTTTCTTTTTTATGGGGCGAGAGGGTGAGATGATAAAAAAAAAAAGAAATAAAAAAATAAAAAATTCGTTTCGTTTCATCCCAGAATGGCGGGCGACAGCCACATATTGTTTCAACCAATCACAGCTCTCACCGCTGTTGGACCTTAATGGTCCCTTGCCTCAAGGCAGGCGATTGTTTGGACCTACCGCTCTGGTCTCGAGGTACCCATCATCTTCCCAATTTTATAAGCCGAAAAATTTCTATTTATGATCGTAACAATGTGAAACTACACAACAGATAGTTATCACTAATATACAATTTATTTACTAGCAACACATATGAATAAATTATATATACATATATATATATATACTATATATTATATATATAATATTCTGTGATATTCGTGTTGCTCATCACCCGAAGATAGGACGATCAAAGACGATGAGAAATTATACGAATAAAAGAAAAATGATGATCACATCACTGGGCAGAAATAAAATCTGGGAATTCTGTGGTCCTCGGTGCTATGGGCGCGTGGCTGGACCGAGAAACAATATTATTAATCGTAATAGGTAATGAGTCACGGGTAAATCGTATTAACCGAATCGATCGTTTGGAATATCGATACGGAACGGGTTTCCTCATTAATTTATTTTAAATTGTCATTCATTGATCATGTCTGATTATCTATTACATTTGTTATCGGACGTGTTCGATGAAATAACATTGTGATACTGTTGTCACTCTAATTCTTATTTGTAATTCACTATGATGGTAATGGAAAGGGAAAAAAAAAAAATATATATATATATATATATATATATATATATATATAATTAAAAAAAAAAAAAGAAAAAAAAATAAAGGTAAAAATAAAAATGGAACAACCCGTTCGATCGAATATTCCATCGTTCGTAGAATGCTTAGCTGGCTCTGTGTGTTATATCGATACGTTATGTATCTTACGTTACGCAAGGACCCCTTACATTTTCCTTTTCCCTATTTCGCTAATAATGTCTTTACACTTGGTGATAGCGGATGCACGATTCGCTCGAGGGGGATCGCTTTGCTCGAAGAAACCGGTAACACGGTGCCTCTTTGTCATCCTAATATTCTTATCCATACGGTCCGATCCTGTACGAATTTAAAGTGCGATAAATAATATTATTTGACAGGAGTATATATATATCAATTAAATAATGAAGCAAAACACGTTTTATGTTAATATTCAATTAAAGATAAATACTTCGACGTAAAATAATTTATTTCTATAATTTCTTTTTTCTTTTTTTTTTCTTTTTTCTTTTTTATTTTGATTGTATTTTTTTCTTCCTCCTTTTTTTTCTTTTCTATATAAATATAAATATATTTATATATATATATATATATATATATATATGTAATGTATCTTATATAAATTTGATTATATCGATCTTAGATTTTTACAAACGTAATATATTCATCTTTAACTTTTTCTTAGATCGTTTCAAAAGATCTTAATGAACGTTCGTAATGCATAAAAATGCACTTTATCTTTGTACGGATCGTCCGCAAATACTCTAGAAGTAGTATCTACTCTTCTACAGCATTGTTGTTTTCAGCCGACTGCGCACGAGCAGAACGGACAGAATGTCGAAGAGAAAAGAAAGAAAAAAGAGAAAAAAGTCTAAGAAATATTTAAAAAAGAATATTTAAAAAAAAAAAAATAAATAAATAAAAAGAAATAAAACAAAATTGAAAAAATATATATATATATTAAAAAAGGAAAAAAAAAGAAAAAAAAAAAGAAATAAAAAATTAAAAAAAAAAACATGAGAGGTGACACTTCGAACGTGTATCTCAATTGAGTTTAATAAATAAATGAAGATTGTTCGCAATATAAAAGAAATGGACGAGTTGTTCTGCGATCAATGTAAATAATTCTTTCAGAAAAAAAATTTTTGATCGTTTAAATAGATATATAAATTGATTAGACAAATCCGAAAAAGATAAAAACAAAACTCACTTTGATCGCAGATCACTTTCAGCCAGTTTCATTGATCTATTAATATCCTATTAAATCATCTCTCTCCAAGTCCATTTTATCCATCGATAGTTTAAGGATTATATATATATATATATATATATATATGGATCATTATGGATTAAACCAAGGATATGCACAAACAATTTTTATCCAATTTTTCTTTTTTTTTTTTTTATTTTTTTATTTTTTTAATTGATTCCTTTATTGATTCATTTATTTCATTAAAAAGTTTACCAAAGGTAGCTGACATATGAGCCAGATGTTAAAGCAATAAGAACGAAGAGGGGCAGCACATGAGAATAAATACTTAACGAAGATTCATTGTTGTTTAAGAACGCACATAAGATATTATTTTAGCCGTGGTTGAATCGTGGCAGTGTTCGTGGAAGAAGATTTAGATATCTGTAGATTGACGGGGAAGAAACGAAAAAAGAAAGAGAAAAAAACACGAATTAGATAAACAGATTAATCGGATATGAATGAAAGAAGAAAGGAACATTTAATATTTTGAACGAACTTAATTTTACTTGATACCTAAAAGCAACGAGAGAGATTGCAAAGTTTCCGATTCTTCTTTCTACGTTTTCCTCTTTATTTCCTTCTTTTTTTATTTTTCCTCTCTTTCTCTCTCGCTTGCCATATTCTCGTTGCGTTAAATCCAAACCCACAAAGGTATAACGCTATCGAAGTTAAAGATGTCCGGTTGACCCATGACGTGTGAAATATTTGGAAAAGATCGAGACCATTGGAAGGCTGAAGAAGTTAATTCATTGAAACGAGCGGGACCGGAAGTTGCCTCAAAGATCTCGAGTCCATTAACGTCAGCCGCTATTATTTTATTATCGATGACACCAAATGGTAATGGCGGTTTCTCCAAGTCACCTCTGTAAGTTCGGATTTGTGATAAATTTAAATGAAAACCTTCATTAGAATTCTCTACAATAGATCTCTCTTCTTGGCCGATGTTGTAACCTCGCATGAACTCCCTGACATGTTCCATGATTGTAATGTTCTCTTGTAAACGCATCAAATAATGTCTCCTCATTATAAGATCATTCTCGTTGATAGGACCAGCTGCCTTCTTTATATCTTGGAAATGTGGTAAACCGATGCTAAGTAGAACTCCGGTTTCAGTGAAATCTTTTGTGTAATCAGCAACGTGAGTGATACTTCCTAACTGTTCTATGAACCAAACATTCTTGGATCTAGGCTCAAATGTGATCCATTGATGCATCGAATTACCACCATTTTCAAATGCCAATATTTTAGACCATGATTTACTATCGGTTGCCAAACGATTTGCTGCCATTATTTTGATTGACGACATTACCTGATTGGAATTAATATACCGAATTGTGTATTTTCTAATGCTAACATATACATACATACATATATATATATATATGTATAATATATATGTATTCTAAATACGTTAGTACAATAGTTCTCACACAACTTACTTGATCTTCCAGATTAACAAAGTTCCACGGATCGCGCGTCGATACTGACAATGGTATACCAGCAATTATCAATTCTCGATTTTCAGTTGTCATTAAATAAAACTCATCGTGCGAGGATAATGCTCCAGGATAAGAGGACATGATGATCGATCGACTCGGTATTCGAGCTACGTTCTTTGATGTGGACAATATATGATAATTGAATTTATATCTTTTCAAGAGTCTTAACATTTTGGCATATCTGTAAAAAAAAAAAGAAAAAAAAAGAAAAAGAAAGGAAAAGGAAAGAAAATTTGGCAAATTTTTTTATTCATTAACCAGATCCTTTGTTATGGGATCTTTAAATTGTTTATATATATATACCTACTTCTCTATTTTTTTAATCCTCGTCTGCATAAAACCATGAAAGGATTATCAATGTCTTTACTCATTCATTTTTTTTTTCTTTTCAATAATTACAGCTAGATGAATTAGAAAATGCCTACTTACGGTGCAGCAGTATTGTGCCCAATAGCAATCAGAGGTTCCTTATTTTCTCTGTTAAGTGCTTTAAGAAAAATCATGCCCTTTTCACCGATTGATATATTCGATCCATTATTGATTATTGTCGAATCGATATCTGATAAGTCAGAAGCCATTGCCAACCAAAGAAAATCTTCCGATTGTAATTCCGCTGATTGACGACTTCGACGAACTGCAAAACGCCAACCATCTTCCAAACCATCCAATTGTGCATAAAACAAGCGTACCTTGTTGACAAAATGATGTCGAATTATTATAGCATACGAATATGGAAAAGGTGAATAACTATAGGGAAAAAAAAAGAAAACCGTGGGAAATATTTGAATGTCAATGAAACCTTCTAAGGGGATTATTTTTTATAGAAATTACACACCATATGCCAAAACGAGTCCTTAGATTCTAACAAATCAGCTCGTTCGCGTATTATAGCTGCATTCTCGCGAAGATAACGTCGTAATTTCCGGCATTCGACTGGATTCTTATCGCATATTACATTGATAGTGTTGTGCCAATGATGATGTATCAATTGCCACGTTAAACTACCCTCCAAAAGACCTGCTGCATATGCTTGTACTGTATCCGGATATTTTACGGATGTTTCAATTTCAATGATGGACCACCTGTTGAAAAATTTCATTGAACTTTTTCAAAATGGTATTATAATCCATCGAGACATTATTATTATTATTATTTATGACGTTATTGATTTAATCCTATAATTTTTCTTCAATCAATCAAATTTTGTGATCAACATTTATGATATATTTAAACAATACCAATATATAAATAGAAATATAATTTTTCTATATTTTGATACATATGAAGAGCTTGATATCAATTAGTAGTATTCCAATAAAAGGACAGATCAAAAATTTCTAGATGATTTTAAAAATCTATTACTCTTTTATTCGACTTTTTAGGCTTGTTTATTTATTAAATTTTTTCTTCTTTTATTTTTTCCAGAAATTGTAAAACTATACTTAGGCCTAAGAACTCTTTGGCGAAGAGTCTGTACGAGAAGAAACTTTCAAACGAACCCATTTTCTAAAATTCCAGTTTTGTAATATGCACGTGCGGCATTTAATGGAATAGAAGTAAGATCATTGCCTTGGCCCCAAAAGTCAATACGGTATCCTCCCTTACGATTCCACGACACAGTTGCTGAATAAGTTCCATCCTTCTCAACGCTGTAAGTTAAAGAATATAATCATTTATATTCCCAGGGAGAGAGAGAGAGAGAGAGAGAAAAAAAAAAGAGAGAGTTGAATGAAATCGAATATATTTTATATTTTCTTGTGCGATATACGAATTCTTTATTCTTCGATATTTCAGATTTCGAAAAGGTCAGCGGTTTTAAAAGGTTCTGCTCGAATTACACAACCAAGCAATTACTCAACCGAGAATATTTTCTTTTTTCTTTCCTTTTTTCTTTTTTTTTTTTTTTTTTTTTTTTATCATTACTACAAATATCGATTTACGCTTATCGCGTCAATTTAAATGTCTTTGCTAAGCCATTCATCGATACGAATTGGTTAATAATACGAGCGAACGATGAGGCTTAATCATTAAGGAAAAAAAAAAAAAAAAAAAAAAGAAAAGAAAATCGTAGTAAATTATTATCTTAAATGAGATCTTGTAACAATATTTTTTATTTTATTTTAAAAATCATTAAGACGGATGAAATTCAATGAATAACTTTTCTAATTATTACGATATTTAGATATATGCGAAAGTTAAAATTAATTTTTTACGATTATTGAAAATAATTTTTTGTTCCTCTGGTATGGGGGAGGGCGGGGAGATGAGGATGAGGTGAAATTTCATGGATGATAGCTTTTAATTGTTAATAAACCAATATTATTCAATAAGTAAAGACGTACATACATTTTTTTTTTTTTTTTTTTTTTTTTTTTTTTTTTTTTTTTTTGAGGAAAATTAATGAAAATTTATTAAGAGAAACTTACTGTCCAAATTCACCGAGTATGATTGCGCCGATGCCAAGAAGAGCAACGGCGACAAGAATGTACGTGGAGATGCGTGTCTGCAGCCAAGAAGCGCCCACTACCTTCAGCATGGCTCATCGGTAAGCTAAGCACCTTGGTAACGAAGAAAAGAAAAAGGTGGAAGGCACGAGTTTCGCGTTCTCAACCCATCGATTACAGAAGCCTGCTCCGTGGCCTCTTCTAATGCTACTCTTAGAAGTTGCCGGTACGCGCGTATCCTCTTTTCACTGGAATAAATCAAATGGAGAGAGAAAGGGGGGAGAGAGGAATTAAATAAATAAATAAATAAATGAATGAATAAATGAAAAAGAAAAGTTGAATCTATCGTAAATAAGCGTACGTACATAAGTACAATATGTAAATATAATAATATATATTTAATATAAAAATTTATCTTTCATTCTTCTTCAGAATGCGCTCTCTTCGAAAGTATTCATTAGAATAAATTATAATTAATAACGTGTTAAACGATTTATCCTTGGCATTTTTTATAACGAGTATAATATGTATAATAAATAGAAAAAAAAAAAAAAAATATATATATATATGTATATATGTACATATATAAAAATTAACTCTCTATAAAATGCACTCTTGAAAATTATATTTGGATAAGTTATAATTAAAAAACCTATTAGACATTAAAAGTTCCGAAAGTTTCAAATTTATGTATACATATATAAAAAATATATATATATATACATATAAATTTATTAAAAAATATTTTTTTAAATATATTTAAAAAGATTTATGATAAAAATATGTATTATACATTGACAGTCGGCATTCCTGTAACAGGTATACCGGTATCAATGAGCTTGCACTTTTCTTCTGGCATCATTCCGGTTCTCTCTCTCTTTCTTTCTCTCTCGCCCTCTCTCTCTCTCTCTCTCTCTCTCTCTCTCAAAGTTATCTTAGTACAGAAGATTTATATACATAGACTTGTGACTAACAAAAAGATTGAAGAGAGGAAAATGTGTCGGAATTAGAAACTTGCGAATTGAAGGCAAAGGTTAAGGCTAATACCCACTCGCGGTGATATTGGCATCAGCTAATTGGATAGATATAAGTTACAAGTCACATGTATACATTGCGTGCTGACCAATATTAATTCAATCTTTCTTTTTTTCCTTTTCTCTCTCTCTCTCTCTCTCTCTCTCTCTTTTTATCTCTCTCTTTCTTTTTCTCTTACTTTGTTTAATGGCTGAAGAAGTCACTTTTGGGGCAAACGTCTTATCTAACGCAAGATTATTTTCTTTTCACGTGAACGTCACGTGAAATTTGTTCTTTCAAAATAATTCACAGTATAATATTCTGTGCTTGCAAAAAGAAATTTTTCTTTAAACTGAATTTTACAATTAAAATACATATTGTCGACAGAAAAATTACTTTAAATTAGCCTCGTCATTTTCGAATGATTAGTTTAACTTGTTTCCAATTACATACACGACACAAAACTGCACTAGTTTCAGACGTGAATGATAACTATTCGCAAGATTGCGCAAGACGTATGTTAGTCATTGATACTCGATAATGTTGATTCATCATTTCAGTCCCTTTTTCTTTATTTATATATATATATATATATATATATATATATATATATATATATATATATATATATATATATATATATATTCGCCATTAATATTTGCATTTAATAATAATTAACTTTTTAATAACATATATATATTAATAAGCAAAAATAAAATATTTTTATAGGCAAAGAATCTTCAAAAAAAATAAAAAAAAAAAAAAAAAAAAAAAAAAAATAAAAGAAATTACATATTTATATTTCAGACATGAATAAAAAGATTTGTAGTTTTTCTTACTTGACCAAATAAATAAAAGAAGACTTAACAGTTGTTTGTGCATATCTTTAAAGCCTCTTTATAGGTTTCTTCTTTTCGACCGCAAAGACCGTGTAGTGTCGAATACTTGTCGGGCTTTATTCGAGGACGAAAAAAAGACTGAAGCTAGAAGATTCACGAAGCATTCGTATCCGTATACGCAAGAAACAATCTGTGGGAACTGAGCCAGGAGTGCAAGATCTTAAGTTCTTGGCAAAATCAAGTGATTCGATCTGGTCGACACAAACTCGCTTGCTACGTCAAAGTCGTTTATTATACAACAACTTTCAACGAGAGAAAGAAAGAGAAAGAGAGAAAGAGAGAAAGAGAGAGAGAGAGAGAGAGAGAGAGAGAAAGAGAGAAAGAGAGAGATATATGTATGTCACTGTAATGAAGATAACAAATTTACCAAAAGCGTGCTACTTCGTAGAACTCGGAGAAAAATAAACTATTGGAAAATTACTTTCTACAAAAGACGTATGAATTTATTATTTCAATGTTTATATTAGTCTTTAGACTCTTTAGTGTAACGTCGTGTTACCTTTAAAAAAAATCATTGTCAATTCGTACCTAAAGTTTTTTCATAATTATTATATAGATAATTTATATTAGCATAAATATTATATTAAATATTATTTATATATAATACATATATATAATATTTATTATATTATTAATACTAGTATAATACATAGAATTATTGTATAATTGATATTATATTAGTACAATTATACAAAATATAATATATTATTAGAAAATATTAGTTACATATGTATACTATAGTAGTATAAGTATATAATATACTAGTAATATAGTATATTATTAGTATATAATATATACATATTATATAGTATAGTATATTATTAATACTAGTATAATACATAGAATTATTGTATAATTGATATTATATTAGTACAATTATACAAAATATAATATATTATTAGAAAATATTAGTTACATATGTATACTATAGTAGTATAAGTATATAGTATACTAGTATATAGTATAGTATATAGTATATAGTATATTATAGTAATAGTGATTTAGTGATTTAGTAATTTTTTAATGTCACATATAATCCTGATGTAAATACGGGAAAGAGTTTCAGGATTATAAGAAATCAAAGGGTGATAAATTTTTACAGGTAATTCATTTCATTGTTCGAAATTATAAACGCATACATATCTTTTTCATCGCTGTCACTGATAATAATTAGATGTTAACATATAACCAGATATGTTTAGAAGAGAGAGGGTATTTAACAACACATTGTAAAAGCAGACGCCGTTATGTCAACTAACTTATCGCTTGTTGTAAACAAACGTGTCGTCTTAGAGTTACTGATCAATTTTATCAACTTTTGCCTGGTAATTTGTGGAAAATTTCAAATTATATACTTTAATATGCGTTTAACTTTTTTTTTTTTATTTGTAATGTTCCGATATAAACGTGAATTACTTTTCATTCTGAAAATCTAACAAAACATTCGTGAACATATATATATATATATATATATATATATATATATATATATTGATGTCTATATTTTCGATGATCGTTCAACTATAATGATTCATCTATCGATTATTTTTCTACGTGTATCGACTGTAAACAACATCTAATTGTTATATTATTTAATGATCTATCCTAGCGTTAGCTTGATTCCGTCGATCGAGGTTATTATTTTTTTCTTTTTTTTTTCTTTTTTTTTTTTTTTTTTTTGAAGGATTAGATTAATTTCATATATATAATTTTAATTTGATTTTATATATATATATATAAAATAAAACATATAAAACAATATTTTAGATAACAAAAGATAGGTTTCTTCGAACAGTTCGATCGATAAATTTCATTACACTTTAAACAATTTAATGTTCTCTTTTTTTTCTTTTTTTTTTAAGATCTCATTTCAGAGAACATATTGAATCGATTCTATTTGAACGTTAGGTCGATTCTCACACACACACACATATGTAAACGCTTTGATCCATATACGTAAAAATCTTCAAAGTATATATACAATTATTATAAATAAATAATAATTGAAATAGAGAACACATATGATTGGAAAACGTTCGTGCGAATGTTGAAAGTTTCGTTCTTGTAATACGTATAATATTGATCGTTCCCATCGACTATGTCTAGATCTAAGGCCGTTTGGATCATTCGATCGGGTCGATTAATCGATAATAGTTACAATCACGTTGATCGTACAATTATTCATATCAATATCATTATAAAATTATAATCAATTGAAATCTTGTACGTTATATAAAAAAAAAGGAAAAAAAAAAGAAAAATAAAGGAAAAAGAGAAAAATTCCAATCCGTACTTTATCCAAATCCACGCGATGTTCAAGAGGTATGTTACGCTTTGCAAGTCACGTTTTCAAACTTCAATAAAAATAAAAGGAGAAACAATAAAAAGACAGTATTTTAATATCGTCAAGGAAAATCATCGGAATTGTCGCGAATCATTGTACGAAAGAATCCGACGCGTCTAGAAACGATACGTGTCCCGCCGATACGGTGGGTGGATACGGTCCACCCGAGTCTCCTTAATAAGAAAATTATTTTATATATATATATATATATTCCTCCCGATCTTTCTTTTTTTTCTTTTTACTTTTTATTTTTCTAATACTTACCGTAGATGTTAATATGTCTCTTGAGATCTTTGGCGCTGCGTAGACGGGAAGAGGTTCGGTGATTCTCATGGAGATTACATTCCTCACCACGTGCGTGTATATTCTCGCGGTCTTTATAAGACACGATGGACCAGTTGCTCCGACACTGAAGTCCTAACGCGAGTACTCGGTGTTCCCGACTGGCACTGCGCGTCCCAAGGGCAACGTGCCTGCTGATTACCCCCACTACTTCCGTTTCCCTCACCATTCCAAACGCGCTCGGCGTCTTCTTATCCCCACTACCACGTTCCACTCCCAAGCCTTCCTTTCCCCTTCCACTTTGCCGCTCGGCAACGTAGGCCTGACGGAGTTTCAGACGTGCCGGTGATGGCGGTGACTGATGACGGCAAGTTTTATTCTTCTTACATTTCTCCTCTTCTTCCTCTTTTCCTTTTTTTTCTTTTTCCTTTTTCTTTTTTCTCCATCTTTCTCTCACGAATATAAAATAATTCTTAACATTATAATTATATCTTTCGTCAGTTTCCTTAATTATCAATGATTTTTCTTCCAAATTCTCAAATTATTCGTCATATTTATTTTAATTTCGAAGAAAGAAAAGAAATAAAAGAATGCTCGTACCTTTTCATATAAATATTCTTTTCCTTTAGTTTTATTTTTAACGATAGCTCTACTAACTTGGGTGATTATGACGGCGCCTTCAGACGAACGAGCGAGCTTATTAAAAGGATTAAAACTGTCAATTATATTCAATCGAGGTTCGTTAAGCTAGAACATGAGATATCATCTTTCTCACAGACGATGCCAACGATCTGAATGAGTTCCTTGAGAAAAAAAAGAAAATGCGTAGCAATTAGAAAGAAATACACACATACAACATACAAACATATATATATATATATATATATGTTAGTTAGTACGTAGAATTAATGTAAATGTATTCTATAAAATATACACGTTTTCATATAGTTTCACATTATTTATATAAAAGCAATTAACGAATGTAAATATAATGATATAATCAATCAATTTAGATCTATCGTATAAAATATATATATATATATATATATATGTGTGTTTACAAATACACGCTTGTATGTTTATATATTGTTTACATGAAATTCCATTAATAACTTGATAATCATTCATATATTTAATATAAAAGACCTATCGTATAAAATAATTCGTTACTCTATTATTTCTAATTATTATTAATACTATAAAATATTCTATATATTGTTTCTTCATAAACTTTTCCTTTCATATTGTTTATATGAAAAGTAATCAATGGTTCTCTTATTCAAATACAAAATCATTCATTCTTTTTGCAAGTATAAACTTAGGAGAGAGAGAGAGAGAGCAACCGGATTGGACAATTAAGAAAAGACGAATTTCTATGAAAAAAAATAAATGTAGTTACGCTTTGGAATAATACCAAGATCTAAAAAAAAAAAATAAAAATAAAAAATAAATACTATTATTTTGAAATTTAGAAAAATATATTTTCTTTCATATTTTATATATATATATATGTGTGTAATATATGGTTTTTTACATGTCAACAATTTTTTTTTCCTCCTAACTTCGTTATTATTTGTCATTGCGGGGCAAAGGAGATTAACAAATTAAAAAGAAGAATATATATATATATAATTTGTAATGAAGAAATTCTTGACTTAGAATTGCTAATGGCAATCTAGTTTTAATACGATCACGTAATATTTCTTCGCATTAATAATATCTGTACGATAAAGGTCAGTCGAAGAGAGTTCTCTCTATGCGTGGAATAATTTCTATGGAATTTCTTCATTACGTTCTACCAAACGGTATGCTTCTCTCAAATGGAAGGGAATGCAATATGGCTCCCTTTCTGGTATTCTATTATTAAGAAATTTTTATTGGACTCTTTCAACATTTTTTCGATTCTTCCAATAAAAAAAATATGTGAATGATTTTCTTTTTTCTTTCTTTTTTTTCCTTTTTCTCTCTCTCTCTCTCTCTCTCTCTCTCTCTCTCTCTCTCTCTCTCTCTCTCTCTCTCTCTCTATATGGATTCCACTTAATGCTTAATAACAAGAATCCATTCGTCTTAAAATGACTTATAATTAACACATTTAATATGTAAATACACATAATAAGCAACATTGATATTCTATAAATATTAAATCGATTTCCATTTGCGTATCGTATCTCTCTGTAATATCGTAAATTATAAGCTTCGTGTTAAACCTCTAATTGATTATATTACGACATTGAGAATGTTAATTACAAATAAGAATAAACAAAAAAGAAAATTGAAAAAAAGAATCCTGTTCTTGAAGTAAAACTTGATTCGTCACACATATTTAACATATGTCGATTACAATTAGGAAATAAATAAATATATATATATATATTTACTTTTTTATATATTATATATATATAATCTTTTTTTCCGTATATATTCAATCCTCGTAATTATTTTTTTTTAATCACATCCTTTTTATTAATTAATGAATAATTAAAAATCGATATCGCGGTTAATCTAACCTCGCAGAAATGTTATTTACGTAATCTGATCTAGGAAAAGCAGGAATCAGGAACACAGCTAACAGATAATATATATATATATATATACACGTATATTTAACACTACATATTTTAATAATATAATTTTACATTGTTATATATAGATATATATGATATATATTATCGATTATATTACAATAAAATTTTTCGTTCAAATCTAGCGGTGGAATTTAAAGGAAACCGATGACGTCACAATTGACTGTCCCAGTGCGTTAATAGCTCGGCAGATAGCGTGATGATCGAGCGGAGCGTGCGCACCATCACAAATCCGCGCCAAAAGTTCAACGTAAGAAAACTGGATGCGATGGAATCGTCAGTATGATTTCATCCACGAAAAACGAAACTGGTCTTAAATACTATATCTCAAGTATAGCTTAAATTATTTCAAATCGTTTGTCATAAAAAAGATATCAACAAAAAAGTTATAATTTATAATAATATTTAATTTAATGAAACAACATTGTCGGCCATGTTATTTTTGAATTCGTTATTGTTATTCTTATCGATAATTTTAAATATCGTCGTAGTTTTATCCGTACACCAGACACATTCTGTTAAAGTAAATGATAATTTAAATGATGTTCATACGATTCCATTAGGATCTGAGGCTACTTTTCATTGGAGGTATAATATAATAGTAAAATAATTAATTTTTATTATCTTTACTATGGACACGTTTTTTGGTTAAATTCGAATGAGATCGTAATATCAATATGATATTTTATTGTATAGATTCTTCTTTTCCTTTTTTTTTTCTTTTTTTTTTTAGAAGCGTTGACATCACGTGGAAAAATTCAATTGAATTTTTTTTTTAGAGTGGATTTAATGAGCAAATTGGTGAAAGTAGAGATTCATTACACTGGTGATCAGAATACGTGGTTCGCTGTTGGTTTTTCGAATTATGGGGAATTCAAACTCGCTGATTATTGTATATTATGGACTGATTGGCATCAACAAACTCAATTACAGGTATATATATATATATATAATATTTGTCTAAACGAATTTTATAATTGCGAAATGATTATAAAAAAATTATCAGGATGCTTGGTCCGACGTAGAAGGAAAATTAATTCTCGATAAGCAACAAAATTGTGAAAATTTCGCATGGAAAAGAAGAAATAATCTGACCAAATTTACATTCACAAGAAAATTTGATACTTGCGATGAATACGATTACATTATTGAGGTAAAAATTTTACTTAACGTTACGTTTAGTGTTTAGAAAAAAAAAAAAAAAGAGAAAAGAAAAAAGAAAGGAAAGAAGAAAAATTATTCGCGAAATGATTTGAAATAATTTTTTTTCAATAGAGAGGCACCACCCATATCGTATGGCTAAAGGGTCAAGGCCCATTAACTTCCTTAGCAGGATTGAAAGTAATTGATTCTAAAACTTCTGGCATGGCTAGAACAGAATTGCTTCGAATTACTCACAAAAAACCTAAATTCCCATCGAACGCCTGGCAATTTGATGTTAATGTAAAAGGTGTTAAAGTACCGAACAATGAGACAACATATTGGTGCCGTGTATTCAAATTACCATCCCCTTTAAAACAAAAGTAAATTTGTTTTAATAAATTTCATTAATTACTTTGACATATTTTACAAATTAAATTCGATATTATTATTATTATTATTATTATTATTATTATTATTATTATTTATCCGATAGGCATCATATTTTACAATTTGGTCCAGTAATTCAAGCGGGTAATGAACATTTAGTTCATCACATTGAGGTCTTTCATTGTGCTGGCCCAGTTGATTTAGAAGTACCGATATACGAAGGACCCTGCGATAGTATTGATCGACCGGAAAAAACTCAGGTATTGTCGGTAATGAACAAATGATAAAATTACATTAATTATATAATATATCAATGAAATAAAATATTGTCAATTCGTAATAAGATATGTAAGAAGGTTCTGGCAGCTTGGGCTATGGGAGCCGATGCCTTTGTATATCCAGAAGAAGCTGGTTTGCCTATCGGTGGTAAAGATTTTAATCAACACATCATGTTAGAAGTTCATTATAATAATCCTGAACTTCAAGCTGGTAAAATAGATTCCTCGGGAATTCGTTTTATTTTCACGAAAAGTTTGAGAAAGTACGATGCCGGGGTAATCGAATTGGGATTGGAATATACAGATAAAATGGCTATACCACCCCAACAGGTAGCAGATAATCTTTTTTTTTTTTTTTTTTTTTTTTCTATAGAAATAAAACAATGGATTATAATGGTATTAATTTTTTGAAATAAAAATGATTTATTGTAGGAATCATTCGTTTTATCCGGCCATTGTATAACAGAATGTACAGGAGTTGGTTTACCCCAAAGTGGAATATATGTATTTGGTTCTCAATTACATACACATTTAACTGGCACTAAAGTATTAACTCGTCATTTTAGGGACGGTAAAGAATTACCTCTTTTGAATTATGATAATCATTATTCAACACATTTTCAAGAAATCAGATTACTTCCTAAACCCGTTACGATTCTACCCGTAAGTAATGATCGTCTGTTCGTTTTATATTACCATTGGTTGGTTTTATTTATATCTCTTATATCGTTGATAGGGTGATTCTTTGATAACAACCTGTACGTATAATACTATGCAAAGGGATAATATTACATTGGGTGGTTTTGCTATATCAGATGAAATGTGCGTTAATTATATACATTATTATCCTAATACACGTTTAGAGGTAATTCGATTTAATTTTACAGATGTTAATATTAAAATTAGAAAATTTATTGAAATATCATTTCTAATAGGTATGTAAAAGTGCTATTAGCGACGACGCACTGAGAACATATTTTCGTTATATGAGAGAATGGGAAAATCAAAATACGAGTATAGAAAAGGGAATATCAGATAATTATAAAAGCATCGAATGGACCAAAGTTCGCGTTGAAACTCTTCATGATGTTTACCAGGCTGCTCCTTTAGGTTTCTTTTATTTCTCTCTCTCTCTCTCTCTCTCTTTTTTTTTTTTATAATACATTAATAACTTATTACATTCTTAATGTATCCTAAGTTCATAAGTATGTCAATAATAATTTTATATTTGAAGGAATGCAATGCAATGGATCTGATGGGTCTCGATTACCTGGTCTGTGGGATAACATAGCCACAACTCCTATCAGATTACCTTTACCACCACCTGCTAGAGATTGCTTTGATTTCTCATTTAGAACAGATGTTATGGATTCAATGTAATCTATGTTAACTTAGGTGTAGTATTCCTCTTTTAATAGTGATAATAAATTATTTCAATTTGATGTGAGAGAAAATAAAACAAATATCTAATAAAAAAGTAAAAAAAAAAAAAAAAATAATAAAAATCAAAAAAAAAAGTCACAAAATTCTATAATATAACAATTACTCATCATTAATGAAGTAGAATATATTACTACTTTTTTTTTCTCTCTCTTTCAATTTTGCTGTCATATTATATATTTTATAATTTATATAATTTAATATAATAAAATAATTTATGTAAGCAAATAAATCAAATATTTAATTCAAAAATAGTCATTATAAATTGTTTTACTATTCATTATAAATGAAGGACAATATATTCTTTTTTTTTTTTTTTTTTTTTTTTTAACATAAATTGAATATCCTTTTACCATATCACATTTTTTATTTTTTTTTTATTTTTGAAATAAAAATGCATTGGTTTATTTAATTCGTCTATTTACATTTCGAACAGAAACTTATATATCTAAAAAATCATTAAATATATCCAACAAATAAATGACTGCAAATAAACTAGAACGTTTTCGAATGAACTACAAATTTTTCTTCTCGTAATATAATAGCTGAATATTTCTTGATATATCATAGAAAAGAAAAGAAGAGAAAAAAACAATTAATAAAAAAAAAAAAAAATAAAAAAAAAATTCAATATACAAAATTGCTGTATCTTTATTCTTTATTTTCATTTCTTCAGTAAACTTTGATAAATGAGGATGTGTATACGAGTAGTACAAGCATTCGTGTGAAATAAATTCTTTGATCTAAATACAAAAGGTTTCGTCTCTCTTGAATCTATTTAATAATAATAAAAATGAATAATAATTATATCGATAGAAAAGTTTCTAGATTTCCATAAGTTTATAAGCATTTGTTCAATTTTTTCTTAATATTTCTTATCTCTTTCTTTTTTTTTTTTGGCAGTACATCGTCAATGCTAGCTTGATCGAACTTTATAGCAAATACTGTGTTCGTCGGAATCATTTATCATTTACCATAGAATAATAACATAATAATAACATAATAATAATAATAATAATATTAATAATAATAATAATAATAATAATAATAATAATAATAATAGCAGAAACTCGTCTTTACATTTCATATGAATGTACAAAAAAGGACTTAGCCTTAGGCTACAATATAAAAATTAAAAGTATCCTGTATTTACTATATAATACATTGGGCGCGGGTTATGCATACATACGTACATTACTCACATACACACACACATACACACACACATATACACAAACACACATACACGTACATACATATTTCATACATACGATAGTTGCCACCGTATACAAGCATAAACGTCCATTTACGAAAGTATCTTCATTTTTTTAGTATCTTTTTTTTTTCTTTCGTTTATTCGCTCTTATAACGAATATCTTTTTTTTTTTCCTTTTAATTTATTTTCTTCTTATTGAATTTTAGGAAAACTTGTCATTTTTGTCAATAGAAATTTTGTCGATACAACATTTTGTTCAATACAAATCTCATAAAGATACTTTAGCATTCCTAGCAATCTGTTGGTATTTGTCGGATATTTATTTGTACTGCCAAATGCATCGCTTTATTTATTTATTTATTTATTTATTTATTTATTTTTCTTTCTTTCTTTCTTTCTATCTGTCCGTCTTTCCTTCTTCGTTTTCATTCCCTCTCTTAACTATTATCGGAATCTTTCTCTTTGGCATCGCATTAAACTGCATTTAGACTTTAAACGATATTATACGTACAGATCGTTACATATTATAAACAAATTATATATTATAAACAAAACATATGTGTTACAATAAAACAACATAGAAGTTTTCTTGATCTATACGGTCACATATATATATATATATATATATATATATATATATATATATACATATATATTATTTATATATATATATATATATATATATATATATATATATATATATACATAGAGAGAGAAAAAGAAAAAAATAATAATTGATAACGTAAAATAAAAGAAGTATTTGTCAAATTAATTTTTATGAAGTATAACGAATGCCTGAAACATTTGATGCATCAAACTAAAAACTATTATTATTAATTACACACGATTTGACATCTTTATATTACAATGTTCTCCCTCCGATATATATGTTGCAACACAATGTTTGATACGTGTCAAGTCTAAGTTAGTTGATAAGTACTATAGAATGATAGCAATAGCTCTCTTTAGAGTTCGGCAGTACAGTTATAAAATAAAATGCTCAATGTATGCAAATAAGTCCAATAACAATTGAATTTATGAAAGAATTTTTTGTTGAACTTTATAATGAATAATTTATTCACTGTCAAAATATAGAAGAGATTATCTCTGACGTGTCTGCTTTTTTTTTTCTTTTCTTTTAAATTAGAATGCGATTCCTTTGAGAAAGTTCAGCATTGAGCTCAAAAATAAAAATGAATAATTAAATGCATTTAATATAAATTGTATTATATATATATATATATATATATATATATATATATATATATATATTATATGTATATGAATATATATATATGTGTGTATATGTAGAGGAACATAGGTTCCTGAAGGTTCACGTCTGCTGCAAAAAAAACGTCTTAGGAACGTGAAGTGAGTTTTTGAGTATACTGATTGAGTTATAGAGTACACTGTGTGGACATTATTATTGCATAAATATAAAGAGAACTGTGTATAAGAAAATTTAGATTATCTGCTAGGAACACACGATGTTTTACGAAAATGTTATGTCCTTAATTTCTAAAAGCGCACACACGGATGATGCATTTGACCAGACTTCTTTGCATCTCTCTCGCAGGAAATTTCGTTTGAAATGGATAGAATTCAATCGCGTGGACGATCGTCACTGGAACCTCATATGTTTGAATACAATGTCAAGTAAAAAATATATTATGGACTTTTTTCTTTTCTTCTTCTTCTTCTTTTTTTTCTTTCTTTTTTTTCCTTTTTTTCTTTTTTTTTTCTTTTTTTTCTTTTTTTGAAGTAAAAACATATCAATGCTTTCTTTTTCTTTCAACTCCGATAATGTCCACTCTGTTAACAATACTTGTATGGGTTTACGGTGGAAGCACGTACACATACATATATATGTGTGTGTATATACATATATATACATATATATATATATACACATACATACATACATCCACCAGGAATTTATTTAACAAGGAGCGTTTTGCGATAAAATTGTTTAAGTTCGTAATTAAGCTTTTTTTTTTGTTTTGTTTTGTTCGTTCGTTTCTCTTTCTCTCTCTCTCTCTCTCTCTCTCTCTCTCTCTCTCTCTCTCTTTTTTCTATTTTTGTTTTGTACACTTGAGACGTTCGTTTTTATCGACAAACGATTATAAGATTTTTTTTGTGGAACTTTCTTCTTTTGAACACAGAATATTGTTGCTGTTATTATTGTTGTTATTGTATTATTATTATTATTGTTGTTGTTGTTGTTGGGACACATAGAAAACTTAATTAAGAATGCATGGATTTTATCGTGAACTCCCCTTGCAAGCATTGCCTACTGCTTATATATTTTGACTCTCGATGTCTACATCAGCGTTGCAAGATAATACATCGCGTGACTAATAAAATACATTAGAAAACATCGTTAGATTTATCATTTTAAAGCAATTTCTCTGCCATTAGTTTTCTCATTATATTATTATAATTTAATTCACTTTCAATCGTGAATAGAAATATTTTGAATTATTTTCAGGCAGCGTTATGGTGTCTCACCGATAATAAACTCTCGACTAGAGTGATTGATTGTTTTGTTGCATATGCATTTGTAAAAAACAATAGAGTATACCAGCTTGTGCCATAACGTCTACAGTACCTGCAGCCAAAGGGTCTCGACTTTTAGAATCGGACCGAGAATTTGTACCTGGCCGTAAAAGCGTTGGCCCAAAAACTGTTGCTAAATTGTGCAACGACATTTTGTTTTGTCCTTCGTGTTTGTTAACACGAATTAAATGAGCAAGTAGAAAATCGATAACAGCTTTATTTACGGACGGTAATCCCTCGTATACTCGTCGTAAAGCTGCACCCCTTGATAATTCTCCAGTTTGAAAAGCTTCCAAAAATGCTGGATAAAGAGCGTCTGTAAATAATGCCTCAGGCATCTCACGTAAATACAATTTCAGAACGCCCGTTACGGAATGAACATCAACCTGTATATATACATATATATGTGTATATATTGATATATAAAACAATAAGTAAAAGTATTTTCTATACTTTATAATAAATTTCGTAATAATGATACAAACCTCTTTAAGAAGCTGCTCTGCTTCGTACGAATTACTTTCAAATGATTTACGAAGTTTCGTTAAATCGGATGCTGATCCAGATACTCGATATAATCCTACTTCTCCAACGCCTCTTCTTTCAACCTCTCGTACACACGCAGTTATAATGAATGGAACGTCACGTTTTTCTCGTCTATCAAAATGAAATAATTCATTCAATATATATATATATATATATATATATGTATGTTCAATGAACGATATGATCTTTTATAATCTTTAAACATACTTGCAAACTTGTTGTATTCGAGCACCAAATAAACCTTGAGGTTTAGCCGATGGTACTCGCCTCAATGTTACTTCACTGGGAACAAATCTAAGAGCTACATCTAATGTTGCTGGACCTAAACTCAATGATCTTTCAACTTGATCGGATTGCAACCATGACCTACTTAATCTTTGAATACATTTGCCTCTTAATACTGATCGTGTCCCACATTCTTCATAAAGTAAAATTCTAACATTTTGACTACCTTCTAATTCGACTACAAAAGTCTCACCTTTAATATAAAAAAATTATTATGATTTATTAATATATATTTGTTACTTGATAAAACTTACCCCAAGTTGGAGCCTGACTCCTTATAACTCGGCTTTTAGCTCGTTTAAAGTAATGTCCATAACTGTCCACTTCTACAATGATATACAGATCTCCTATTCTATCTAATCCTGGTGGTGTTAAACCAAGCAAAGTTAAATGCAAATCCCCAAGTAATAAACTCTCATCACGTCCAGATCTTAATAAGTAACTTCCCATGTCTGTTTGTAAATATGTTCGACAAGCTGTAACCCATGCTTGCAATTCATACATCGTTAAAGGTAAAGGTCCTGGTGGTTGACCACCCTATAATTGAAAAATTTATATATTATTTTTATGTTCCAATAGTTTACATCATATTAACATTTCAGAATGATTTAAATATATATATATATATATATATATATACTTGTTGCAATGCTTCAACTGCTTCAATCCATTGAGACCGTTCAAACTCACTGGACAAAAAGAAAGTATATGCATTTTGCACTCGATGTTGATTTTTATGTGCAACACGCATTACTAAATTTGGCGACGCTAATACCAATTGTGCTTCAAGTTCTGCTAACTTCTTACGATTTTTTTCAGAACCTCTACCACCAAGTCTA
>NC_140833.1:2427500-2480000 GCF_050613455.1 Vespa mandarinia | reverse complement strand
AAGTGGTATTACTACTTGTCTGGCACAGCTCAAAACCGATTCCAAGTGCTATAGACAATTTGTTAAAGATGGTGGGCTTAATATTTTAATCAAATTATTACGATCTCAGGATTTAAAAATTTTAAATATGACATTAAGTATATTAGCAAACGCGTGCATGATTTCTGATACAAGAGAGGAGGTAATTTTCTATTCATTTTAAATAATGATCAATTTTCACTTAACAATATTTTACTTTTGCTTATTTGCTTTTTTTTTTATTTATTTATTTTTTTTTTTATAACAGGTTAAAGGGACTAAAATAGGATATTATGTACTTTACATAATACAAAATTTTAAATTGGACAATTCTCTTCACTGTCGTGCTTCTAGATTGATTGGTAATTTATGCGAATGCGGCTGGCATGCTAGATCTTTGTACGAAGCTGGATCTATACAAGCACTTGCTAAATTATTACAATCAAAAACAAATATGCAAACATACCTAATGGTAGTTAGAGCAATAAGGTAAATTATAGTAATAATTTTTATTGTAATATTCTCATTTTATGAAGATCTTATGTATATATATAAATATATATATATATGTATATGTTATTTTTTTTTATAGAAATATTTGGAGCATGCATGAAGGTTGTAGAGAAGACATATTGGAAGCAGGGATCATAAAGAATATTACAGGTTTATTAATCATAGCTAATGAAAAAGCTATTGTAAATACAAAATATTCAGAATTAGTAGAAGTATGTTTAAAAGCCATGTGTGCTTTTCTTATCAGCCTCGATTCTCGCTGTGGAGAACAAATGCAAGGAGAAAAGGATTTGGAAGGATACAAATGCATTGTTGACAATTGCAATAGAAATAATAAAATGGCAATTAAATGTCTTTGTAATCTTAGCCAAATAGCAGAATGTCGTCCTATTTTAGGATGTTCTGGAGCAATAGAAATTTTAATATCTTTAATTAGTAAACATTCAAAATTATCCAAAGAAATACTACTGAGTTTGTGTTTGTTTTGTCGAGAAGCAGTCAATCGTGCAAAAATCAGGGATAATGCTGGTTTAGAACTCATTCTTACACTTTTGAAAAAGATTGAAATTGAAAAGTATCATCCTACGTTATTACATGCTCTCGCACAATTTATATACGACGATCCAAGTATTTCAATAATGATTAAGAATGGATTATTAGATGTGCTAATTATTAAATTAAAGAAAATGGTGGAAAATGTATTGGAAAATAGAAAAGAACAAGAGATATCTAAAAAACGAAAAAGTGATTCACCTTTAGATAAAAAGACGGATTCAAAGTATTATAAATCAATGATAGGACGGTTAGTATTATAATTTATTCTTATAAATTTATTTCTTTATTAATTACTATATTCTTGTGATTATTCTTTGATACATTAAAAAAATAAATAAATAAACATTTAACTTTCAGATTCAGTGTAGATTATCCTAGAGATGATTGGAGTCCCTGTAGTTCTACAAGTCTATTCTCTTCTCCTCCAAGTACACCACCATTGCCATTTTATGATTCTGCAGAAACAGATGAAAATGCAGAAGATAACTATAGTCCTGTTTGCAGTGACACAGAATGGGGAGAATATGAAGAAGGTATTATTAATTATAGATTTTCTTTAAAAATCAAATATAATGATTAAAATAAAAATAAGAATTGTAACATTAAAATTTTTCTCATATATAGAACCTCAAGAAGAAGTAGAATCTTTGAAAAGCTGTAAGTCATTATCAGTTGAAGAGGATGAATCTCATGATTCGGGAACATTTCATAAGATTACTTCCTCTGAATATACAAGCGCTTGGACTTTAGCATTATTAAGCAGATTGAGTCACTTTGCCGAACCCATAGAGAGATTAGCTGATCCAATAACAATTGAACCATTATCTGAATATATTCGATATGCAAAAAATCCTAGGGCTTCTAGGATACTTACTAGAATAGTAAGGTAAATTAAAACGATATAATTCACGTTTGATATTAATTAATAAATAAGGTAATAATTGATAATTGATTTTATTTTAGAAATAGCGCCTATTTAGTTCCGTTATTGAAGCAAGGTTTTGTCTTCGAAGCACAAACTTTATACGGCTCAGAACATTATACTCGGCAGCTATATGCTTTAGCTGAAACTGGTGGTGCTATTGGAGACCTTACATCGATATTACTTCGTGGTGAAGAATCTCATAAATCAATGATCGCTATATCTATACCTTTTATAATCAAGTCTAAATTTATTTTAAAATCGTTATTAAATAATCATGGCGGTTTACAATTAATATTAAATATATTAAACGATAGAGAACATGCACTGATTGAGAATGCTGTCTGGTCAATTTGCCAGTTGGCAAATACATTGCAAATTCGCCCTGAAGTTATTGATAAGGGCCTAATACCAGACACTGTTACAACTGATTATCCGAAACTTTATGAAAGTCTTCCAAAGCCATCAGTGGTCACGTTTGAATTAGATGATGGTACAACGGTCGATGCATGTAGACAAACATTATGTCAAAAATCAGATGCTTTTTGTGCAATGCTTGAAGGAAATTTTTCTGAATCTGGAAAGAGACGTGTTAAGTTAAGAAATACATCGAAGGAAGGATTAAATATACTACTTTTGGCTGCTAATGGTGCTGCTTTTGAAAATAGGACTATTGAATCACTTTTAGATGCTGCCTTATTAGCGGATAAATTTCTTATGTCTGATATATCAGATATTTTAACAGAAAGTTCAATAGCTATGCTTAGCTATGAAAATTTCAGTCGAGCATGGAATTGGGCAAGAAACAATTCTTGTTACGAACTTAAAACTTGCTGCGTTAAGAGTTTTCTCTCAGCAAAAATGTCAAAGACTGAAAGAATCCAAGCATTTCGTGAATTTTCTAATAATAATAGTTTTCCTGAATTTTTAGATGAAGTAAAGGAAATTATTAATAGTGGTTTGTGCCAACGCTAATTTAATTAATAATATTTAAGCATAATTGTGATATGATATAGATATATTAATCGTATATATATTATATATTATAATATAAATATTATATATATATATATATATATATATATATATATATATATATAATTATTGTTCTGTATAATATAATATATAATACAATAATTTTAAACTTGAATACACTTACCATGCACATTATTTAATAATCGTGTGCAGAAAAAAGATAACTGAGGTCATAATGTTAAATGCCTCATCATGTATGATACAATTGTGTACACAACAGAATGAAGAAGGAGAAAATTAGTTATCAATTTAAATTCTTACAATAAGAGAAGGAAGGCTGTAAGTTAAAGAAAAATTGTGAGTAAGAAAGAAATCATAAAATAAATTCAATTTTCTTACATTTCTTGGTATATTTAAGAATTTAACATTATAATATATTTACTAAATTTACTAAATCGCACACATTTTTTATAACTTGCAGCATTCTTATTACTTAAATAATAATTTAATTTCTAAATTGTATATACAAATAATATGGGGTTGTAAAAGAATCGTCTTGTCTCTTTTAACCATCTAGTTAATAAAATAATGTAATTAAATATACTAAAATGTAAAAAGTTACCAAAAATGCATAAATCTTCATATTTAATTCGTTGATATTATTTTTGGCTTATCTGCTATCTTTCCGTAAAATTTCTCTGTATTAATTTAAGCTTTATCGGTTTAGACGGTACAGAGATCAAGTGCAATATTAATTTCACTTCATCTTTATTCATGCATTTTATCTTAAAAGTACGAACAAGCTAAAAATATATAATACCTATTATTAATATTTAATAAAATAAGAAGATTTATAATTTAATATTTTCTCAAATTATTTCAAGATATTACCTCAGCCAAAACAAGAGATATTTGAATTTCTGCGAGTTTTCGACCGACACAACTTCTTGCTCCTAAAGCAAATGGTATATTAGCATGAGGATGGACTACATCCTGATAATTACCATTTTCCGTTCGGATCCATCGTTCTGGATAAAATTCATTTGGTCGTGGAAAATTCGTAGCATCTCTACTACTCGAATATAATGACAGTAAAAGTAATTCCTACGTAAAATAAATATCATTAATTATTATAAACATATATACACACACACACACATACGCATAATAATGATATTATTTTAAAAGAAATAAATAAACTTTCATTTACCCCTTTAGGGACGAAATAACCACCTATCACATTATCCTCTGGTAAATATCTCGTGATAAACGGAGCTATTGGATAGAGCCTAAGTGTTTCTTTAATGACTCCTTTTATCAATGAATCACGTAATATTTCCTTCGACGAAAGATTTTTGATTGATTCATACAATTTCTCTTGCAATTTTGGATCACTACCAAGTAAAAATAACATCCACTGAGTGGAGAAAGCCGTCTTAAAATAAAATCAAAATGAAATTGATGAAACAATAAACAATTAAAATATATTTCAAACAATATCAAATCAATCAATCAAACGAATTTGTAGATCATTGATTATTTATAATTATACGAAGAAAACTACCGTATCTCCAGCAGCTATAATAAAGTCGGTTACTATCCTAACGAGATCATCGTCCCGAATTCCTTCATCCATCATCGTCTGCAGCAGACCATCACCTCCAAGGCGAACCATTTCCGGTACCAATGTTCGAACGATACTTAACGCCGAATCAGCAGATTCAACGAACCTGTTCCAAGAAGGTAATCTCAAGGTTTTCGCTAATTTTGCTGGTAAGATTGATAATTCAGCTGTATATTCGAATATCTTATGCAATGTTCTCGCCAAATTCTCTGAATCCCGTGATATATTTGCTTTATGACGGTGCCACGTAGATCCCATTAGAGTCGCCAACATCGCTATTATATATATATATACATATATATATATATATATATATATATATATATATATGTGTGTAAATATTTATTTTTTATAAAGTAATAATTAAATATCTCGACGAGTATATTATAATCATTATAAAAAAAATTATAATTATATTTACCTTCGATCGACCATTGATAAAGTTGTGTTTCCAATTGTGATAAAATATTATCGTTACTGATTTGACTTGTCCATTTTTCTACTAATCCCTCAGCAGCTTTTTGACATGGACCAACAAACATGTCGGTTGGATCTGACAACAGCATCACCTTATTTAATATTCGCCGAAATTGTAACCACTCTTCTCCGTTCCTATAAATTATATTATAATCTTTATGTTCATTAAATTATACTCTTCTATGTGAATTTGTTATATGCTCATATTAATATTATTTATATAATATAAATAGTATAATTTATTAATATTATTATACTGTGATAAACTATATTAGTTACCATTATGAAAAAAAAAAAAAAAATATATATATATATATATATATAACGAAATTATTATTTTTTATTATATCTTACATTTGAATATTATTATATACTATTATAATTTTAAGATATTATGAAAAAATTTCACATACATAAAAAGTAATCCTCGTTGTAAAGATCGTAGCTCGTTATAGAGAACCCATGGTTCAGGAAGAAAATGTTTAGGCATTGGTCCTTCGAGTCGGAAAATCCTTCGATATTCCTGTGGTGAATTAACAAAAATCGCCATTATAGGACCAATACGTTCTCTATAAATTGGTCCTAATTCTTTGTGTCTACGATCAACGTATTCATGAAGCGTCTTAGCGCCACCGGTAGTTAAAAATTCAAAGATGGTACCAAATACCGGAAATCCTTTTGGTTTTGGTGGTTCCCGTAACGTAATATTAGTCGTAGTAGTAGCCGAAGTTACGTATTTTCTTTCGTAAGACTCCCCGGGAGAGGATATTTTCATTTCTTTTTTATTTTCCTCGTATTTCTCATGAACGTTACAATTAATGACAATTTTTTTTCTCGATATTGAAACCGTATTAAACAAAGATGGACGAGATCTTTCCAAACTCGACCATAAGGTACGCATTCTCGATAATAAATATATTCTCTCTATTAGAGAGAAGAAGAGAAAAAAGATATATATATATATATATATATATATATATATATATATACATATATATATATATATATATATATATTGAAAGAGAAAGAGAGGGAAAGAAAGAGGAAAGAAATAGTCGAAGTTATAATACGATAGTTGATGAACGATTAGAATAATTTTTGTTTGAGATAAATTCTTGAATACTTTCGAAGACTTGTGTAACTTCGTCGTGTGAAATTAGAAACGACGATTAAATTCAAACGATCATGTTTTTAACGACGATCACGTTTTCCGACTCTCCTATTTCAATCTTCTTTTTCTTCCTCCTTCTCCTCCTCCTCCTCCACCTCCTCCTCCTCCTCCTCCTCCTTCTCTTCTTCTTCTTCTTCTTCTTCTTCTTCTTCTTCTTCTTTTAATTTAGTTTCAATAACGATTACATACACACGATCGAACGTATCCAATTAATTTCAATTCGATCAATTCAATCAATTAATTCAATTAATTGATTGAATTAATAGAGACAATAATAATTGTTGTTGTTCTTGTTGTTGTTATTGTTGTTGTTGTTGTTGTTGTTATTCGTGTATGTGTATGTGTGTGCGCGCGTGTGGTTTTTTTTTGTTTCTTTTTCTCTGTCGTCTTTTTCTTTCCTTTTATTTCTTTTTTTTTTTCTTCTTTTATCCTCTTTCGTATATAAACTTAAATTATATTAAACGGAATCGGAACACAAGTGCGTAACCGCGCGCGTTAGAAGCTCGCGGCTGAATGTCGAGACCGGAAATCGGACCGGAAAGCGGCGTCAAGCCGTAGACCAATCAGAGCTTCTCTTCTTTGGTTCGCGCCTCGAGATCGAATACCGTTGTTGAACTATGCCGTTATCTAGAAGCCCGTTTACTTTATCCTCAACCCCCTTCCACTATCTTTTTCTTCTTCTTATTCTTCTTCCTCTTCTTCCTCTTCTTCTTCTTCTTCTTCTTCTTCTTCTTCTTCTTCTTATTCATAGACGAAAGAACAACGAAGAATTCTTCTTCTTATTATTCTTATTCTTTTTATTCTTTTTATTCGATCGACAAACTCTCTTTCTTAACTTTTCTTCTACAAGTTTATAAAGCCTCTTCAGACCGTAATTTTATGTTTTCTATTTTGCTAGCTAACAGGACACCTCACCTCGAACGCTTAATGTCGACGACGACGACGATGACGATGAGGACGACGACGATGTCGACGACGATGAGGGGAAGGAGAAGAAGAAGAAGAAGAAGAAGAGGAAAAGGAAGAAGAAGAAGAAGAAGAAGAAGAAGAAGAAGAAGAAGAAGAACGACGACGATGACGACGACGACGTCGTCGACGTCGATGTCGTTATCGTCGATCGACTCCACCCGTCCTCTCCTTTCTTATCGTTCACGCGTCGTTGAACGTCCTGCACATTTATATTTCTTTTTTCTTTTCTTCTCTCCCTTTCTCTCTCTCTCTCTCTCTCTCTCTCCCTCTCTCCCTCTCTCTCTCTCTCTCTCTCTCTCTCTCTCTCTCTCTCTCTCTCGTTCGTATTTAAATATAAACGTCGTAACTTTTTCGAACGAATACCTACTCTCTTTCTCTTTGCTCTTTTTCTCTCTGTTTTATGTTTTTCGTTATCGCGAGAAGAAATATCATTTACGATCTGTTTATATCGAAAAGATTTTCATATTTTTCCCGCCAATTTTTTCCTACAGTTATTTCACAATTTCAATCATTTAAATATCGTTTAACGAGCTATCACTAATCTATAGATAAATGTTCACCAACTATGTCCGTTCTTTCAGACACGTTTTACTAATCTATGTGTATATATATATATATGTGTATGTATTTATGTATATACACGTGTTTGTGTGTGTGTGGGTGTGGGTGTATATACATGTATATGCGTAGGATACTTTCTCATGCTCGGTTTGTCGCTAACTCGAGAACCCGACGACCGAGACTGCTTGGAGTTTAACAGTTTCGAACATTTTTAAATCTCCTTGCAGTCTCTTCAAACTCCAAGAGTGGGGATCATTTAAAGTATAGAAACTTTCATTACAATCTATTGATAAATAGTTATAAGTTATATTTGATTTGGTTTTAGTTTTTGTTAGATTTTTCAAACAAATTTGTGCCCTCCATCTTCACTTTTATATTCCACTTTCTGTTTTTCTTTTAGAAGAAATTTGAAACTCGCGGTAAACAAAGTCTATACCTATATATATATATGTATATATGTATATATATATATATATATATATATGATGATACTATAGATAAGAAGGGTGAAGAAATCTACTTTTAAAGTCTGATAGGATTCACAGACTTTGAACGGTACACGATAATATCCTCTATAAATAATGCAATAGACGTACCAATCGATCTGGAATATCTATTTCTCTTATTTATGCGATACTCGAACGATATTTTGGTGAGATTAAAAATCAACTACCAATGAAATAACATTGAACTCTGTGATTCAACATTACCAATGAATACTCTAAATTCTTCTATCTCTTTTACTTTTTTTTTGTTTTCTTTTTGTTTGTTTGTTTGTTTGTTTTTCTTCCAATAATCAAATTAAATAAAATAAGATATATGTGTTGTGTCAGATAATATTATCCATTCAATGATAAATGGACAACAGTGCATAAAAATAAAATTAACTTTTATTTTCCAAATTACATTATTAATATATATTATGACGTATATTATTAAAAGTATTATTTTGTATATGTATATATATATATACAAACATATATGTATATATATATATATATTATCATATATTTATAATATATATATATATATATTTATATTTATATATATACATATATAGATATTATGATCCATGAAAATTGTAAAAGCAAAATATTTACAATCTAAAATTCAAATCTTTCCATCTTCTTTTTCTTTTATTACGTTGGAATGAATATAAAGAAGAAGAGTAGTAGTCGCTTAATGCAAATCATCTTTTTTTCATTCGAAATCGTGGTGGAACGTGCTTGGTCAAGGACCATTGAAAAATCTACGCTTTTTAAACTGTCCCTGTATAAATATATATATATATATATATATATATATATATATATATATATATATATATATATATAATACTTCTTGTATCGTATAACCTTGCATGTTGGCTATTAATTATTGAAATTATCTTATAACATTATAATAACAAATAGAGACAATAATCGATTGAAAAAATGAAAAGAAAAAAAAATATATGAGATCAGTTTTAATAAATTATAATTATTCATCGAACATTGTGACACTCATTATGATAAAAAATTTTGAACGAATCTGTGTTGTATATGTATATCTTCAAAAAATACACTTTAAATTTCTTGAGTATCGTAAGATGGCGCTTGAAATCTTTTCCGGATGAAATTATTTTTCTTATTTAGATAAGAAGGTGACGCCATCTGTTGGACAAATGTAAAAATTTACGCGCGAGCAATGTCGTAGCAAGGTGTGTCCGGTGCCCTAAAAATTTTTATATACCACGAAAATTTTTCACTGATTTTTTAATTACGAGAGAAGTAATAAATCGAGGAAGGAAATATATGACTCATAATAATAGTATAATTCAAATAGATTATAGTCTTTTAGAATTATTTTTTTTCTTCTATTTTGATTCAATGAGAATTTATTATTTATTATCCATTGATCGCGAACACACATAATATACCTGATATCGTAGAACGATAGCGACACATGAAAGTATTCAGTAATCAGTTCCGAAACGATTGTACACGAGGAAACAATTTCTATTATAATCATTTAAATTTTTTCATAGAATTTTATTTAATATACTTCTAGTATATACGAAATAGATTATCAAAGTTATTCCGAGATAATGGACACCAATGTTGAATCTTGTTTAGAAGATTGGAACGATTTAGCACGAGATTACAAGGAGTTGGAGGTAAAAGAATTGTAATTGTAATTTTTTTGGGAATATATATATATATATATATATATATATACATATATATATATACATATATATACGTATGTGTGAGTATGTACGTGTGTGCGTGTAGGTATGTTTTTTATATTCATTCTTTTTCATCGAGCATTATTACTCGTTATTGAGAGAGGTTAAGTTGTTTATTTCTTTGACGAATTATATGAAAGACCAAATTAAATAATCATTAATAATGTTGCAATCAACATGTGAACTTTGAACTGATCGATCTTTCCAGCCTTTTTTTTTATATCCTTCTTTTTTTTTCTTTGTTAAGAACCAATATTTTTTTATTTTTTATTTATTTTTTTTTTTTTTGTAACCATGATCAATTACGAACTAATTATACAATTAATATTTATTTCCTATGTTGTATGATACTTTAATTGTTATGATATTAATTGTTAAAAATGTCAACGACCAACGTTTTAGCGTCAATCAATACAATTTATGTTATAGGCATTAAATAGGGAATACCTTGCTAAATTAGAAGAAGTTAGAGAATTACAAGCAAAATGTGTCAAAGGGATATCTCATCAAAGATACAGAATGGGTATTATTTCAAAATCTCTCAAACAGTAAGTTTCTGATAACAATATCTTCTTTATATATATATATATGTATATATCTCATGTCTTTTATTTAAAAATAAATTATTTAGGCTTCAGGCGAGGAATACAAGAATGACGTTAGATAAAGATATGATAAGAAGAGAGTTGCAATTGCATGAAATGGAACAGACTTTACCAAAACCAAATGGTGTCTATCTTCAAATTATACTAGGCAGTGTTAATGTTTCTATACTGAATAAAAATGATAAGTAAGCTTTTATAATTTTAACCCATTATTAATCCATTAATCAGAAAGACTTTTCCATTGATAAATAGACAAATTTATAAGATATATTTTCCTTCAGAATAAAGTGGTTATGAATAAAGATGAAGGTTTTGATAAATTAATGAATGATAAAGAACAAAAAAAAAGAAGAAGAATCTAATGATATAAGGATATAATTCCTTCATTAATAAATCAATGACCTTTAATTATTTTTATTTAATAAGAAAATAGAATATATTATATTAATATTTAGTTGTTATAATCAATAACAGATGATTCAATTTTTTGTTTGTTTTTCTTTCAGATTTAAATACAAAGATGAATATGAAAAATTTAAATTAATATTATCCGCAATTGGTTTTGTCCTATCTGTTTTAAATCTGTTCACTAATGTAAGGTAAGATATATTGAATTAATTAATTGTCTTTTCGTTATTTATTTATTTTTTTTTTTTCTTTTGTATATAATATTTTAATATTATAAAATTTTTGTGTTTTAGGACTTTGGAACTGAGTCTAATGTTTCTTCTAGTCTGGTATTATTGCACATTAACAATAAGAGAAAGTATTCTTAAAGTAAATGGATCAAGAATTAAAGGTTGGTGGCGGTTTCACCACTTTCTCTCTACCGTAGTATCCGCAGTTTTATTAGTCTGGCCAAATACAGGTGCTTGGTATGCATTTCGAGGTCAATTTATCTGGTTCAATGTATATATTAGTAAGTTTTCTATCCTTTGTAATGACATGTTTTTGATTTTTTTTCTTTTTCTTTTTTTTTTCTTTTTCTTTTTGATCCTTTCTTTTTTTTTTTCTTTTTTTACAACCGATTTGTGCATTTCTAAGCATTATAAATATTAAAAATTTTTTAGGTATAGTACAATATCTACAATTTCGTTATCAGCATGGTGTTCTTTATCGTTTAAAAGCATTAGGGGAAAGACATAATATGGATATTACTATCGAAGGTTTTCATTCTTGGATGTGGCGAGGATTATCATTTCTCCTTCCGTTTCTATTCGTTGGATACTTTTTCCAACTTTATAACGCGTATACATTATTCATGTTAATATCTCATTCAGAAGCTACTTGGCATGTGTCAGTTCTTAGTGCTATGTTTTTGATATTATTCTTAGGAAATGTCATAACAACTATTATGGTTATTCCACAAAAATTAAGGGAACAGGTAAAGGATCATCTTCCTGGAGTATTTACGAATAAATCTGATCGCAGAAAGGAAATTTCAAAAGATGAAGTTAAATCAGAAAAAAGTGATTAAAAAATGGACAAATAAATATTGGACATTATAAAATTATTATAAATCGCAAATGAAAATGAGATATGTTAATTTGCAAATTAAATGAAATAATATTTATGTAATCAATAGATGGGAAAATAAGTCTCGATAAAATAAGTGATGACTTTATCATATCGATTCTTTAAAGATTTTAAATTAATGCATTTTTTTTTTTTTTTCTTGAGTTTGTTCCATGATACTTTATACTTTTTAATTCAAAACATTAACAATATTATGAACAAAGTTTCATAATTAGGTCCGTATCTTTTCTTATAAATAAATAAATAATTTTTATAGATAAAAGATATCCTCTGTAAAGGATATTTTTAAAAGATGTACTCTGTAATAGACGTACTCTGTAATTTATTTAGTAAATAGTATGTTTCCTTCAGTTATACGCACATGCTTGTCAATTTAATATTGATTGTGCTTGATAAACAAGTGTTGTTATGATTTATACAATTCTGTGATTAATTGTTATAAGTATCAAAATATCTGGGACAGTTCGTATATGAGACATATTTGTTTTTAATGTATTTATTATAATGTATGTATATATAAATAAAATTACCAGTGTGACACACATAAAATTGCTTAAGCATTATGTGCTAAAATCTTTTTTACTTTGTCATTATGAAATATGAGATTTCATGACAATAAAAATTTATAAAAATGAACATATTGATAATCATTTAATTGTGTCAATAATTAGTTTGTACGTTCTACCGATAGATAGAATTGAAGGCCTGTTATATGCATGTCAAAATATTTTTCATACATCCATGCATCAAGTATTGCCTATCGCTAGGTGCATCTTTTGAAAACTGAATTGTTCATTTTAATTTTCTTTACATTATCAAATATAAATTGCGGACATATAAATAAATAGATTCATCTATTAATAAATTTTAATTTCAATGGTCCTTTAGGTGTATACATTGGGTCAATATAATAATCTAATTTTTTATGATGATATTCTATTTTGTAATATTGCAAGATCTGAAATGAAAAAATTGTTAATATACTTTTACATTGTTATTATTATAAATATTACTCCCTTTAATTATCTAACATATTGATCTTTGATTAATTTACTTTGACAAAATATTATGATTAGATGCAAAATACAAATGGAATATTTTATACATATTACAATTGGAACGTTTTATATACATTATAATTGGAACGTTTTAATTATACTTATAAAATATTCTACCGAAAGAGGAAAGAATGAAATAGTCAGGAATCAGTTATTGTCCGAGCTCATTCAGCGTAACCGTCAGACAGTTAACTACTACGATTATCTCGTGACCATGAAGCGTATCATAATAAAATTACCTTTATTCGTATAGTAAGTTTCTCTTTCGGTTACTACAAAGTAACGTAGAAATATTACATCTTGTCTTTTTCATTATGAGAAAAAGAAAACACATAAACACACGCACATCCATCCATAAAATACATACAAATTAAAGACTTCAAATTTATAGTAATTTAGAACATTTTACTTCTAGATATTTTTTATTTACTTAAATAAATAAAGAAAGTAATACTTTATACAATGTAAACAAAGAACAAATACTCTTTTGTTTCTACAACTTACCTTACTGATTACAATAATCATTTCCAAATCAGCAAATCGTCGTCCTAGGCACATACGTTTACCATAACCAAAAGGAAGTGACGCAAATGCATGTCTTACACCATCATCTTGTAACCATCTCTCAGGAAAAAATTCATTGCTTCGTGGGAAATATTTGTCTAAATTGCTTATAACGTAATGTTGAAAAATAACTTGCACCTAAACACATACACACACAGACATATATATATATATATATATATATATATATATATATATATATATATATATATATATATATAATTAATAATCAAAAATAACTAAAAATTGTTACTATACAATAATTATAAAAAAGATTTTCTTACTCCTTTAGGTATACGATAACCACTGATTATTGTATCTTTAGTCATACATCGTCCATTTCCAATAACAACGGGATACATTCTAATTAAAAATAAATTCAATATAATATTTATCTCATAATGATCAAATCAAATCAAATGATATATAAAATACAAACCTCAAGGTTTCTTTTATGCAAGCTTTCAAATATTTTAAATTTTCCAAATGCACTGCCTCTATTGGTCTATCTCTTGATGGAAATACATTGGATATTTCTTTATAAGCAATTTCTTGTTTTTCCTGATTTATTGCCAATTGATACAGCACTGATCCCACAGCACTCGAAGTCTATTTTTTAAAAACAATAATCTCAGAAATGTTAAAATAAAAAAAAAAGACTAATGACGCCTTTTAATTATTAATATTATTGTACGCTTACAGTATCGATCCCAACCAAAAATAAATCAAGTGCTAAAATGGTAGCCAATTTTGAGTTTCCCTCTAAAGCCAATACTCTTTCCAATAAAGATAATTCTTTATTAAAATTTGATGTATTCTTCCAATTCAACAATGCAGTATCCGTGTATTTTGATGTAATTCTAATATATATATATATATACATTGATCTAATCATACTTGTAAATGAATTAAATTATTACATTCTCATTTTCTATATTCTTTCTTTTCAATACAAACCGTACAATAGTATCAAGTGCATTAACATATTTTTTCCATGTAGGTGTATTAAAGATCCTCCAAAAAGGTATTTTCAGTTCCAGAATGCCAACATTTTTGAAAAATGTAGTGACTGCGTTTATTAATTCCTGTGTTTCGACATTTGCATTGTTTTCTAAGCAACCTAAACGAACATCTAATGCGACTCTAGCGATAGCTGTTAATTAAAAAAAAAAGAAAAAAATATTTATTAAGTATAATAATATGGTAGTATAAAAAAAAAGTATCGATCATCTTTATAATTAATATAACAATACTATTATTATTATTATTATTATTCCTCTTTTTATGTTCTACATTTTCTAAATCTTTTTTTTAGATAACAAAAAGAAAAAAAAAAAATAAAAGTAAATACTTACACTCGAGCGACCATTTATGTATTTCATTTAGAAAATCATCGGGTACTTCGTCATTTATATTCTTAATACTTTCTATTCTACAAAATAATATCAGAATGAATTAAATAAAATCATGTGAAATTTAAAAAAAATCCGAGATGATGGATGAGAGGATTAAAAGAATAAAAGGAAAAGAGTGAAAAGAGAAAAGAGAAAGGGAGAAAAGAAATGATTAGAAAAGGGAAAGGCTTGCATTCAGAGTAATACTTAAACCTTAATAGGAATGACCGACTAGCTTCCTCGATTGAACCGACGTACATTTTTGCTGTTCGCGGTTGCAACATTACTTGTTGCACTTTACTACGGAAGTTGTACCAACTCTCTCCGTGACTGACAACAGAAATCAAACGATAAAAACTTGAATTAAGTTGATTTAATTATAAATTATTTAATAAATCAACTTTAATACATAAATATGTACAAATCATAAATATATCATATAACGATAAAGTTTTATAAATCATAAAACACTTTTTTTTTTTTTTTTTTTTTTTTTTTTTTTTTTTTTTTTTTTTTTTTGAATTTAAATAATTTCGCGCGTGCATTCTAACGTTTGATCGTTATGTAAAACAAGTAATCTATAATTACAAAATATCATTTAAAAAGATATTATTATATTTCGAGTTAGATCGTAATGCAAACTCTCTTGTGACATATTACTACTACTACTAATCAAATTTAAATTATACCGTACCGCTATTTACGGATATGAAAAGTGATATATACTTTCTAAATATTAAATAGTTTATCATGTTGGTTATGTTTTATCTTTCTTACGTTGGCTGCCATAAGAAAATTGAAATACGATTTGTCGTTTGAATTTGATTAATTCGCGCCAATTGAATTTTGTCAAAGAAATTAATTTTAATGATCGACGATCGTTAAACAAAAAGAAAATGTAAATATTAATTTGAAATTGATGATAATTTTTACAAATCTATTTCGAAGAAGTTTCAATTTTTTTTGTATCAAAGTATTTTAATTTAGTTTATTAAGAAAATATAAATAATTAAATAATCACTTACACGGCGATAATGCCAGCATCATCTTTGAAAAATTGTTTTCTTAAAACGTGTTTATAATAATTAAGAGAAGGCATGGACGGTCGATGGGGCATTTTATCCTCTTGACGAAAAATTCGTTCTATCTCGTTGGCATCGTAAACGAAAACCATGTCAGGTCTGCCAAGTAAATTTTCAATTTTAACTATGTCACCGTAACGTTCGTATAATCTTTTCGATACCTTGTCTACCGATTGTATTTTAAAATCACCTGTGAAATTAGTTAATTTACAACGTAATCCAAATATAAAGATTAAAACTTTACTCGAAGAAAATACGAGGTAAAAAAAAAAATTGTCTTTCGTACTTGATAAAAGAAATATAAAAAAAAAATATGTATATATATATAAAATGAAAAAAAAATATTTACCTATGTAAGGAATAAAACGCCATGTATTTCCCAAAATGGGAATTGGTTTTGGTCCGGGTATTTCCTCGTACGCACGACAATTCGACGATAATTCGTGTTTATCAACTGCAGCTGTCAAAGTTTCTAAAGTTCTATTAATAATGCGTCTGTCGTTTTTATTATCTTTCGAAAATCTTAAAAAAGTGATAGAAGAAGATCTCGACGAAATGTATATTCTAAAAATCAATGAAAGATTTAATGTTACCTCTAATACATTCGAAGGATTGTTGAAGAAAAAAATTGTATATATATATATATATTTGTATTTTCGCGCCTTACTGACAACATTAAAACGATAAAAGAAAAATTACGTTCGATCGACATATCGAGATTCGATAATCGAAAATTTATTAACGGAAAAAAAAAATTTATATCCTTGAAATAGAAATACATCAATTTAAACGAAAAAAAAAAAAATTAAAGAGAAAGTGAATTACTTTTTAGTGCATTGTGAAAATTTTTTCAAATGATATATATATATATATATATATATATATATATATATAAATACACAGAACTATTGTTACATTCGTAAGTATATGTTTTCTATCAATTAAGAAGCCATAAATATAATAGTAATTGCTTTTATGAGATCTAGAACGTAGAAAACTATGATATTAATATCGCCAATTGTTTGAATGTTTTTAAAGTATATATACTTTTATACTCACCTTAGCGTAGTTATCATCTTTTAAAAAATTAATTAATATTAATATATTCCTCGTTAATTGTTTTCTTCTCTTTTTTTTTTTTTTTTTTATGAACACACTCGACACATCGTTTATCTTTCTTTTCTACTTCTTTTTTCCTTTCTTTTTTTTGCGATAACAATTTAATGGAAAAAAAAAAAAAAAAAAAAGTAAAAGCAGAAAGTCGTAACACTGAAGCAAATGCAATTGAGTTCGCAGTAAGTCCTATAGAATTAGAATTCTCTTGAGTCTATCGCGGATAAAATACACAAGCCGACAAAGTAGGAGAATCAAATAGTGGTGGGGGATTATGTTGATTGTTTCGCGAAACATTTTTAGTGCACAGGATGTATTCATTTTCATGCATCGAATTAATAAAATGTTACATTTATGAATTATGAATTATGAATGGGTGGGGGGTTAGGGGAAATTCAAGGTCATTTATGATTTTTTTTAGTAGAAACTATATATATATATAAAATAATAAAAAAATAAACATATAAATTGCTAACAAAAAATATATAGTTTCCATAAAAAAAAAAGCTTTATTAAACAAATAAATTGTTTAGGCCAATGATATATATTTATCGTATGATACAAGTTATTTATTAAAATGTACAATGTTTATTTCATCAACGTTTATTAATTATTTAGTTAAACATGATTTTTAAAAAAATGTAAATTTTTCTTAATTTTTTTATCTATTTTTTTTTATTTATTTTTTTTTTTTATGAAGTATCGTACCATTTTGATCTGGTTGGTCCTAATGCTAATAATTTACTTTTATAACTGTTTACGAGTTTATTGAAGTTTGCATCTTCCGCGTTGCCCCTCTTGGCAATTTGCTTGGTCTAAAGAAAAAAAAAAAGAGGAAAGATAAAAATACTCTGCATATATCGTCACAGTAAAAACAAAAATACAAGTATGATGGATCCTTACCTTCAACTCTTTCTTTGCCCTTTCTAGTTTTGTTTTTCTACTGTGATCGTGTTTCACTGCCTTTTTCTCTTTTTTTATTACTTTACTATGCAGGATACTTTGATTTTTCAAGTTGAATTTTGATCTAATCTTTGTTTCTCCAGGCTTACTTTTAATGCCTGAGAATGATTTTTTGTCATTCGCCAATTCGTTCTTGGCTACGACTTTTGTTTCTTCCATTGAATGCTCTTTATTGTTATATTTATTTTGCCCCTGATCTTTATTCCCTGAATAAAGAGGATTTCGTGCTTGACTCTTTTGAATTCTTCTTTGTTTGGCATTCACCATGATACGATTTTCAATGGAAAAGGCAACTATTGGCCTCTAATAAAAATCATATTATTAAATATAACAAGAGATTTTTATTTTAATCAAGATAATACAATTGAAGTTTACCTTGTGAGGAGTAAAAATATTTGGATTATTATTTATAGCTCGTAAAGCTTTAAGAGCATCTTCGTGTTTGGTAAATGTTACGAATCCATATTCTTTAGACTTTCCTACACCCTTTGAGTCTATATTTTTTAAATCACGCATAATTCTTGCCTATAAATATACATATATATATATATATATAAATATTCTATGTGCTTATGTGGATTCTTATTTATTAAAATATATAAATTTAAATGTATACATATATACCTCTTTAATAATTGCCTTAGAACCACCATACTTTTTAAAAATTAGCCTAAGTTTAACATCATCTAATGATGCTGGTAAATTTTGAACAACTAGGCGCACCCTTGAAACAAACATGTTCAAATTACGCAATATTTGAGATTTCCAACGTTCAAGTTGTAATCGTTTTGCCATATCTGTAACTGATACGCCTACTGCAGCTGGACTTCCAGCGATTATTACTGAAAATATTTTTAATTAATTTTTACAACACCATTATTAGATTCTTTTTTAGATTTTTTTCATTATATATATAATATCTATATATCTATGTACCTCCTTCTTTTATAAGATATAAATTCCTTGAATCTTTCTCTTTTTGACGTTTCAAATTATTTTTATTCGTAATATCATTTTTATGAAGAGCTCTATGTGCTTCTAGAATAGCATCACGTAAACGTAATTCTGTTCCAGCTGATAAGCATTTTTCAGCATCTTCTATATTCTGAAAATTAATCAAAAATTTTATGGATCTATTATGTTATTAATAATTAATTAATTATAATACATACAAAACTATTACCTTGAATTTAACAAAAGCCGTTCCTTTGGAATGTTCTGTTAAAGAGTCTATACAAATAAGAGCATAATAGACTGGTCCAAACTGTTCCATATACTTTTTAAGTTCTTCATTTTTCACAGAAAATGGTACATTTTTTAAAAATACAGTTTTTCCTTCGTGAACGTCATTAGATACGCATTTTGTATTCTTTGTCATTTTTTCATCTTCATCATTTACTTTTTCATCCAAGAATTCTTCTGTTATTTCCTCATCCTTTACATCTTGTTTTTCCTCCTCTGATGAATCTTCCATATCCTCTTCATCTTCTTTATCCGAGCTATAAATTTGAATGAATAATTTGTAATACATTTTTCCATTTAGTAACATATTTGCATTCATTTATATAAGTGTTAACTATTACTTACGCATCCATACTTTCAATCGAATTATTTGATAAGTTCATTTCTTCAATAGGTTCTATTATTGATTTATCATCATTGTCACAATCATCTGATCCTTTCTTAATGTTAATATCAACATTATTTACGTCTTTAATATCTTCTGTTGTATTTTTATTAAATTTATGTTTAGGTATTGCCCAATCGACAACAATAGATCTACCTTGAATTGGCTTCAAGTTTGCATAATGTATTGCTTTTGCCGCACTCTGCACGTGATCGAATTGAATGAATCCACATCCAATAGGTTTTCCATCAGCTTTAATTAATAATTTTACTTCTTCGATTTTTCCATACTGATCAAAATATTCTTTTAAATTATTCTCCGTGATCTACAGAGATAAAAGACAAAAAACATTAGAAAACAATGTCGTTACATTTTATATGTTTAATACTATAACAAAACTTACTTGAAATGGTAAATTTCTTATTATTATTCTTGCTCTTTTCTTTCGTCTATTTTGTTTATAAATATCTTTATTCTTTAAAGAATTGATATTTCTAGGTGCCATGATTTAGAATAACTAAAAAAAAAGCATGTACTTAATGTAAGGTTAGGTTAGAATTCGTTCTAATATATTTCAAAAAATTATTCCATATTTTGAATAACTTACACGTTAAAAATATAAAAACACCAGAGAATATTATAGGCAAGTTTTAAAAAATGAAATATATGATATTTCGTAAGTTTTAAATCTTATATGTTAATATTCAAGCTGTTCATTAAATTTTGTTCAAAACGTGTATAACTTCAGCGACACATATGGACAAAATATGAACTATGATATTTTCTTCCAGTGATCCATTTTTTAAATACGACGTCGATATATTATATTTTTTAATTATATATAAATATAATTAAATAATTCTGTTATATAATTCATATATAAATTTGCGGATTTAAAGAAATTATCTTTAAATTTAATTAAATCTTCTATATATTTGCCTTTAGAAGTATAATTGGCAATGTAAAGTTTTAGTACTTTTTTTTCAAAGAAAATAAAGTTTTTACTAAAAATTTAAAAAATATATATTCTAGATTAAATCTTCGTCTTTAAAATGAGATCTTGTTCATCAAAATTGATTTAAAATTACGGCTGTTCTGATGGCGTAAACCATTATAAAAACAGGGACATTTTATGAATGGTCGATAACAAAAGAACGTCAATTAAGATGACGTCATAGACAGATTACCAATGGTGCCATCTATCGAGAACAATTATATTTATAAACAGTTCTGTTGGTATAATATATCTTGACCATATCTGTCGTTGAAGTCGTTTAAATATTGTGAACAGTTTTGACGTAGATTTTCGCTATTAAAGTGTAAATTTCATAACCTATAATGAAGTTTTAAAAGTGTTAAAAGGAAAAGTGATTATATCAAGAAAAGTGTAAAATTTATCATCAGAAAAATGTCAAAAGAAATGGAAGTCTTTGAGATACATAAGTGTATTTCATCCAAATTATGGTACACAGCATATGAAATATATCGAACCTATCATCATCACAATATTTGTTCTGAACAAAGTACAGATATGATTCATAATATAGATTTTAAATCTATAATTAAAATTGATATGTAAGTATTAAGATAGAAATAAATAATATAAGATATTAATCATTGATATTATTTTAGTGACATGAAAAAGGAAAATAACTTTCGATGGATTGAATATTTGTTATTATACAAACTTTTCCCTGATAAATGTTGCCACAATAAAAATATTTCAATGGACTTTAATAGCATAGATTTTCAAATTGCTGTGGATTTGATGGACGATATATCTCAAAATGTAATAGAGGTTCGTCTATCTCATATAATAATTATATATTTGAAATTACACATTATATATTATTTACAATTCTATATTTTACAACAGGAGTTGCTGTTATATTGTTCCGATGTAAATATTAAAGCTGCATCACCACAAATCGTTAATGATTTTTCTCAATCGACTTTATCTTTTTTAAAAGCATATTTAATAAAAAACCCTATAATAGCATGTCACATTATTAATATGTGCTGTTTATATTCATTTAGTATTTCTATTTTTCCTAATGGATTATTAGATTTCTACTTGACTGCATTAAAAGAAATTATGGAACTTATGATACCTAATGAAAATTCTCTTGTAAATGAGAAAGATGATGCTTCATCATTCATTCAAAATAAAATAATACTTAATAATGAATATTTAGAAATATTCTTATGTATTTTATCGAAGATGATTTTGACTGAATCTAAAAAGACTGAATTTTTAAAATGGTTATGTCCAATAACCTTAAAGACAGATAATATTAAAGATATAGAATTGGCATTATACTCTAGAAAGGATACGACATTTATCGATGAGTGGAACTTAAATATGAATGAATTATATGGATACTCCAAGTCTGGTACTATTATGGAAGATGCAATTAGAATATGCAATGCCATATTTAAATATAAGAATAATGACAATATTATGGTGTTAAATGAAATGGAAATACTTAGAAGAATAATAACACAAAAATCACATTGGTTAACAGATATATTAGTAAGTTTAAATCATAATAGTTGTAATTAAAATTAATTAAACAATATTGTCAGTGTCAAAATAATATTATTTTCTTTCTTTTTGTCTTCTTTTTCAGAATATTTGTTATACATTCTTAATAACTGGCAATTATAATGAAGTTTCAATGATATTATCCTATCCTCCTTTAAAACACTTTTGGATAATATTATTGTTAAAATTTTTACATCACTGTTCGGAAGGAGATACTGACGATTTACAAAATTGGACAGACAATACGATTGTATATGAAGTCCTGAAATTTCTATTACAAAATTGTAATCTCAAGATTTTTACTGATCATACTTTTCACAAATTAGATACCACGTTAAAGACATATACCGAAATTATAAATTGGATTCTGAATCTAAAAAATTCAGAAGTTATAAAAGAAAGTCAAGATGGTATAGAATCAGTATGTATTGTAAACGCAATACCATTAAAACGTATGTTGTATCTTCTGGAAAATTGTACAGTACTTTTTTTATTGAAAGAAGCTACAAATATACATGAAATAGATCATGATCGAATTAAAGAACTATTACAAGGCACCGGAGAACCTGAAAATATTTTTCAAGCTTATTGTAGTATGGTAAATGCATTAAAAGTAATTTTACTTTGTAAAACTTATAGTGCAAAATATCAGAATATCACAAAATATTTACTCGACATGGAATCTTATTTATGTACTTTATTGCCATTTTCTTTGAGATTGGAGACAATGGAAAATATATTTTCTTTGCTTTTCTTAAGCTATGATGACTTCTGTCATAGTGATAATAAATCACAAGATCATAACATTGTCCTAAATGAAAAGCAAACAATTATTCATAAATCAATGAAATACAATAATATGAATTTTATTTGTAATAAATATGCTGTTAGAGAAATATTATATTACTTAAAAAATAGTATTACAGCTACAGAGATTGAAATGAGAAAACTCAAATATGATGCAACATATGCAGAAGAATTAAATAAATTAAGTCCAAAGATATCTAATTTAGTAAAATTATTAGCTGATGCAAAATGGAGATTGGATCTTCATACAAATTCTTATTTTATCAAAAACGTAGGGCTGCCTGATAACTTTACAATTGAAACTAATTCTGGTACTTTATTAAAGGAAAATATAATATATCCTCAAGAGAGATTCAATGATATTGTTTTTTATCGAAATCATAGTAGTGATTCGGATGATACAAAAATAAAAACTGATAGTAGCTCAGAAGTGGAAATTGTTGATGATAATATTAACGAATGGAATCAATTAAAAAATATAACTATTTCAGATAATTTAATTGTAAAAGATGCAGATCAGCCAATATTTCTTATTAATTTAATGTTGTCATCGAAAGAAAGTTTGGTTATCCAATGTTTGTGGAAAAATGATTATGAGAAAGCGCAAGAAGTTATAGAGGTATTTTTATATTTATTTATTTATTCATTTAAACTAACATTACTACTTATTTCATAAAATTTTTATACATTATTATATGCATTATACAATATGCTTGCAATTGTAGTTATTTGTATTATATATTTCTTATTGCAGCTTCAAGTTTTTCATACATGTCTTGTTCATATTCAGACGGTTCGTATTTAATCGGTTTCTTTTTAGAAAGTTTTGGTATTAAAATACCTGGAGGATTTCGCATATAATATTGTTTTACAAACATTATTCTTTTTCTGGGAAAGAAAAGTTTACAACGAAACCAACAACAACACCATCCTGTTATATATAAAAAAAAAAAAAAGAAAAAAAAAAAAAAGAAAAGAAAAAAGTATAAAATATTAGTTGTTTATTTATTCTCGTGGCATATAATTAAAAATAATTTGGTATATATAAAATAAATAACTTCCTCTTTGGCACCAACATGGAATTGCGATACACACATAAATGCACAGCCATACTTTAATAATTAGCCACATTTTTGATAATGTTTTTTTTGCTTCTGTTGTGTCTTTTACATGTTGGTAGTTGTAAATTAAACATTTTATAGCTTTAAAACCAAAATAATCCATATCTTTCTTTGTACAATTTTTTGTAGTATCTGTAACTTTTTCAAATGGTTTCTTGGAAATATGTTCTTTTATCACTTGTTCTTCTGTATGAGTGTATTGTAATTTATCGCTTATTTTTTTATCTTTTTTATATTGTTGTTCATAATCCATTTTAAAAGCTTCATAGTCGTAATCGTTTTCATCTGTAGGCTCCATTGTATCTTCAATAGTCGTACTTAAATCTATATATTTATTAATTTCTTCTATACTTATACTTAACAAAGGTGACAAATCTTCTTCTTGATGATTCTATCCAAATAATACAATTTATTTTATATTCTATTTTTATCTTAAGAATATTATAATTTTTCCTTACAGGGTTCTGTAGTAAATTAAATTTTCTATAATTTTCAGGTATATTATCATAACTTGGTTCATTATGTTTATCCCTGGAGACTTTTTTATTTTCTATACATTTGTAAATAATTCTATAAATATATGGGTTTGTCTTCAATACTGGAAATGATAATTTTAATTTAACTATTATAAATTTGCTTACTAAATGACGGTGTTGAAGTACGTTTTAGTTTCATATTATTGAAAGCATTTCTTCTTCTTGATAACAATTTTATGTTCTTTCTTGTTGAAATTTCCGAATAATACTAGTAAATAATATAACAATTCTTTGTATATTGTATTGCATCTTTTACATCTAGAATATTACATTTAAAAAACAAATATTTATACTTTATTTATTTCATTTTTAAATCCAGCAATATGTGGTTCTTCCTCCTGGAGTAGATTTAATATTTGTTCTTTGTTCGATTGAGAATAAGGAAATATATCAGGTATCTGTATTTTGTTTTTAGCGACACGTTGATTATATTGCTTTACATAAGAATGTAGGGGTTTGTATTTATCCTCATCTTTTTTTAATACTTGCGGATTAAAGAAATCGGCAACTTTGATTATTTCATTTTCATTTATATCATCATAATACTTATCATATGAACTTATTTCAAATATTTCCTCATCTTTTGAATTTTTCTGTAATATGTAATACGATTATAAAGAATAATAATAATAATAATAATAATAATAATAATAATAATAATAATAATAATAATAATAATAATAGTAATTAATAATATCTCTTAAATCATTTATTATATTATACTATTGTTACAAATTGATACTTAACACCAAAAGCTAAGTTATTGAAAATATAACAACTTATTATTCCTATATAGATAAACGCTCTTTCCATGTGTCTTTATTTAATAAAGTTATTAATCAACATTTTGACATTAATGCTAACTTTATTGTTTTTTTGACAGATGTTCAATATGGAAAATACTGCACTTTATGGTGAAATTCGATTTTCACAAGCACTAAAACATTTTAAACAAGAAATATTTAATTTGATATGTCCTTCGATAATAGGAAATACATCAAAAAGAAATATCAAATCTTCTACGTTGGAGGTAACGTGAAGATTATTATGATTAATTTTTTTTAATTGAACTATATTTCAATTATTTTATAACTATTAAATTTTTGTTTACAAAATGGATATTTTAATTATTGTATAATTTTGTAATCATTTTTACAGACCATAAGATTAGTTGCAGAAGAAGCTATGCATTCCTCCAGATATACCAATCAACTTGAAACGTTTATAGCCTCCCAAGAAACACACATGAGAATGTTAAAACCAAATCTTAATAACAACAAGATATTAACATTAAGTGTATTGGATTTAGCTTTGACTATGGGCAATACCTATCCTATTTCACAGAGTCTTTGTGATGTTGCTATGAAATATGTCACATTATGCAAATCATTGAATAATACTGAACATAGTCGTTTGTTTTATCAAGTTTTTCAATTATTACATGAGAATAAGAAGGATATACCTGTGACAAATTTATTATCTGATGTTACAATACCATTGTCTGTTGAAGAGTGGAAAGAAAAGAATGAATTATGGACAAATATTATGACTGAATACAATGAATTTAAAAAATCGCAAAAACAAATAGTCGATGACGAGCATGCTAAGAACAGTATTGAATTTAAAGAATTAAAAATAATACAGAAAATAATTACAAGTTGCAATAATAATAAAAATTATTTAAAAAATTTACAATTCCATTTACAACATTTAAAAGCAATCGCTCCAATTAATACAGGTACAAATAATTCTTTTTTTTTTTTTTTTTTTTTTTTTTTTTTTTTTTTTTTTTTATAATATCAATTTAATCATCTTCTTTTTATTTTAGATAATACAGAATTGTTAACTGCAACTAGATTGTTAAATATACCTCTTCATAGATATTTTAGTTATCATCTTTTTAATAAAAATGTTGAACCTGAAAATCTTGAGCAAATTGCTAGAAAATTAAAAGTAGATTTAGTGTACAACATTCTTATAAGCACTTGCCCAATATTTCCATATTATCATAATAACAAATCTGAGAACGACAATACTAATTTTGGATGTATAATATTAAATGGAAATGTTGATATATCCGTAAGTATGAAAAATATAAAAATATCTAAGATTATTATTATTATTAAATTTTATTTATGCTCTTTTCAATTGTATCTTTAACAGGATTCAAAAAGTTATGTATCAAGTAGTCCCAATCAATGCATTTCAGAGATACTGATGGAACTTTTACAAGCATTATACACTTTAAATTCAATGAAATCTAATTTATCTTACACATGTTTGAATGATCTTTCAAAACATGTCAATATTCAAACTATATTGAAGAAAACATCACATCTTGCAATGTTGGATCTTAGCGAATTATCAGTTGGAGATGAGACATTAACATTTTTCTTAAATACTTGGAATGTTATGTTCATACATGCAATGCTCGTTATTTGGGCTAACAATTCTCCTTTTAATACTTTGAAGCATACAGTTTCCTTGATGTCAATTGGCTATGTAATTGGTGATCTTGGTTTTGTAACGCTTTATACTCTTCGTTCGAAGTTACTTAGTGGTCTCTCATTAAATGAAATAACATTATCACCAATTATAGAACTTAATGAGCCAGCATGGCAAGATTTAGACTTAGTACACGATCCAAGAGTTATTTTTGCTATGGCTAATGAATATAATGAAACACCACAAATACGTGTAAGTATTTCCTTTTTATTTTAACTCGATAAATTATTTTTTCTACATTTATTTAATTCATAATATTACAGGTTTTTGAATCAACCACATTGAGCAAAAATTTGAATGTTGCTGCAAAGGAATATTTAGATTATTATTTACAAAAGAATTATCATAATGACGATTTTAAGAAGTTACATGAGAAAACGAAAATAATATTACCAAATCTTGTAGAACAATATCAGAATTTATTGTCTTTGGATAAGCAAAATGAGAATGCAAATAGTTTGAAAGAAAATATATTTTCTATAAATGATTATTTTCAATTTGAAAATGAAGATGTGGTAATAGAATATAAATCTGCTCATTACTCTTATGAAATATTATTGAAATATACAGAGAGTTCACAACTTTCTATACAAAATTGTCAAAATGATGATAATGAGGAAGTATTCATTCGTGAAAAGTTATTGATTAAGGATAATTTGTTACAATATTTAGATGGTCATAGCTGGATTCTTTCTTATCTAGTACAGAAAATGCAAAACAAACGTCCAACTATTTTAGATAAAAATTGCAATAATCTACGGCGTATTGCCTGTTTGGAGAATTTTTTGAATTCCTCTTGGATAAATCAATTGAAATGTTTTTTCAATGAAAATGAGACATATACCGGTATCCATGAAACAGTACCAGCAAACAAATTGTGGAATTGGTTTAAGGAAGCATGGAAAAATAAAAAATGGGAAGACTGTTTGAACGTTATAGATTCTCTATCGGATAATAATATTGTTAAAACTTTCGAAGTACGACACTTTAAGGATAAAGTTTTAAGTTGTTTAACATCAGAAAAAGAAAATACGTTAAATTCACAAATATTAGAATATTTATATCAAATTAATGATATACATATTTTAGCACAAATGATATTAAATAATATTAACAAATGGCAGGCATATGTGTGCGAGTGCATTTTGATTCATGCACTGCATCATACGGATAGTAATAAATTACCTTTGCATTGTAAACTTCAAATGAAAGAAATATTACGTAGAATAACAATTTTTCGAAAAATGTTACCATATTGTGCAAACAAATATAATAATACTTGGTACGATGTTGCATACTGTACAAATAGAATTGATCCATTTGATATAATGCAATCCTTGATAAGTGTAGACAAGTTTGAATTATGTTTAGAATGGCTAGAGTGTCAATCTTTTACATTAGAAGCACAATCCTCTGTTGCGCAAGATTTTTTAATTGGCTTATTAAAAAATGAAAGGCAAGACTTTAAACAAGCTTTGAAGGTAATATATTGAAATTATGACGACAAAAAAGGGATTATTTATTTTTCTAAAAAAAAAAAAAAAAAAAAAAAAAAAAAAAAAAAAAAAAAAAAAATGATAAACATAAAATTTTTATTGTTTCAGCTTCTTCAATCGTTACCGCATAATCATTCAGTGAAAATATGTAAAGTCGTACTTAAAAAAGTTGAATCCACCAGTGCACTATCCTTTCTCGTTAATTATTTATTACAACATTGCAAGAAAACAGAAATTATTAAATACAAAAGAACATTAATTGGTATAGATATTCTGAAAGAATTAAAAGATAAAGAAAAATCATTATATATTCATCTTATAAAGGATCCACTTCTAATGTTAGAACAATTATTAATGAATTGTAAGTTTGAAACTCTTCAAAAAATATTAAATATCGTCTACATCGATTTGCAAGATACAGGTATATCGATGACTGAATTTGATAAGATTATAAGGTTTTATAGTAAAAAAGCATTAGACTTTAGAGTTTCTTTACAACGTGATGGTATTGATAATAAATCAAAGAGTATACAAGATTCTAATTTGGAAAATGAAAGTAATGAATTTATCATGCCTTCTAAGGTGCCTACAAAAGAAGAATGGATTCCAAATGACAAAGTATTTCAAAAGCAGCGTTATTAAATTTATTTTATTAAATATATTCGAATTGATATTAATAATATTATTTATAACAATTATTCCAGGCTAGAGAATGTAGCTGTTGTAAAACGGTAATATTCTCAATGTTTAACAGAAGGCATCATTGTCGTAGATGTGGTCGTGTGGTTTGTGCCATTTGTTCTCAAAGTCGTATGCAAGTTCCTGGATATCCAAGTTCAGTACCTGTGCGTGTTTGTGAAGATTGTAAATGTCAGACTACTTTGCAAACGCATATGGTGCAAGGATCAGCATCTACGCCAAATAGCGAAGCATTGGATTATTGGAGATTAACAAAAGACGAAGGACATAATAAAACTATTAGAGAAGAATTTTCATTCGAATATGCTCCTAGCATTTCCTTATGTTTAGCTATTTTAAATTTACATTCGGATCACAAAGCATACACAAGGTATTTATTCATATTATATATAAATTTAAATTATGAAATACATTTATAGAATAATATAATATATCGATATAGTTTTCTACTCGATCGGTGTGATGAAATGAAACAATTATTATATCCAGTTAATGATGGAGAAGTAAATCCTGAAGTAGATCACATTGTGATTATCAAGATGATAAAATCATTATTAGTTGCAGCAAAAGTGAAATGCGCTAAATTAGGTTTCAATACGGGATTGGCTCACTGTGATCGTTTTCTATCACAAATAGATCTTATAACAACACTTATTCATTCTGATTGTTTGTCGCTTATACCTTCAGACGATATGGATGAACATGCTTTGAGAAAATTAAGAGATTTACTTACTGAAAAAGAACAATGGACATTAGCATTGGATGTTAGTACTAAATCAGGATTGGATACTCAAGGTGTATGGGCAGCTTGGGGTAAAGCTTGTTTAAAAGTGGGCTATTTTGAACAAGCAAAAGAGAAATTTCTTCATTGTCTTGATAAAGTCATTCAGGATGATATCGATGGTTGGGAAATTTTATCTTATCCAAAGGAATTGTCTTCTAAACATGTGGAAAATTTAGATGAACCCAAAATTCCTCCAAACAAAATAAAATCACATACGATCGAAGAAAAAAATTCATCTAGTCAAAAGAAAAGTGAATGCGTAAAAAATCGACCAATAAAGGATCCACCTTTATTAACAGAAATTTTACAAATATTAGATAATTCAAATACAAACAATTATTATCTATTTCATTCTAATCAGAAGGTAGATAAAATACCAGAGATATTATCTGTAATTAATAATTTAAAAGCTATAAGTCAAGGACAATTAACAATAAAACATGTAAATACATTTAAAGAAAACATTTATTACAAGGAAAGCCTGTATTATTTACTTACATATGGAAGTTATAATTCTATATTAGAGTTTTATTTGAAGCACGAAGAATTTGAAAAATGTCTTAACTATATTTTAGAAAATGATTTAGAGCCTGAATTATTTTTTAACGCTGTTTATATGTATTGCTTAAAAACTGGAAACGCTGAGAAATTACAAGAAGCTATGAAAACCAAAGATCCAAGTTTAATACTTTGGAAAAAATATTTAATATATGTTTGCCATTGTTTAGAAAAGAAACAATCCTTGTATATTTTATATCAACTACAACTTTTTATGAAAGATTGTATAAGAGCATCCATGACATGTATTCGTTTTTATACTAATCAAGCTACTACTTACACGGATTTATGCAACAGAATGCATCTATTGACTGATGCACAAAAACATTTAGAATCTGAATTACATATTGGAGATTTTAGCAAAAAGAGAAGAAAGAGTACAAGTTCCTATTATAGTAATCATGATGTTCTTACTATGGAAATGGAGCCTTCTGAAATAGATAAGCATATAAATACGATAAGTAGACAAATGGAAATAGCAAAGTTTTTAGGAAATGCTGAGAAAGAAGGAAGATCACCGAATGAATTTTTAAGCCTTTTTCCAGACATTGAATCTGATGCTACTTGTAGTTCTGAATTACCTACTTTATTTGGTAATCAGCAACAAAAAACACACTTGGCTGTATTAGCAATTCTTTGTGGACGTGACATTGAAGAAGGATTTGGTATAGCGTTCAGAATTATGCAAGGTTATAATTTAATGCTACATAATATATATGTATATATATATAAACATCTAAATTCTTATGGTAATAATGTTACATATGATGTAATTTTTTGTTATAGACTACAATCTTTCACCACAAAAAGTATATTCTTTAGCAGGACATATATTAGCTTTAAAAGATAATGTTACTGCTGTAGAACAATTAATAAAATGTTGTCGTAGTTCTGGAGCATCTAATACCCACGTTATATGTGATCACGTACTTACACATTGCATAAAATTGATTCTTCAACGTTCATACAATCATTCTGAACACATTTTAAAAGATCAGATAGATGTACTGGTTAGACTAATAACAGACATAGAACTTAAAGTAAGAGAGATCTTTTTTAATTTGATCATTATAAAATCATAAATAGTAAGAGTAATCAATAAATTTTCTTACTTTTTTTTTTTTTTTTTTTTTTTTAGATAAGTGCATACATCGAAAGTAAACAATTAAAAGCTGCGTATCTTCTTGCTGTTAAATATTCAAGAGTTCAAGATGTAAGAAAGATTTTAAAAGAATCTGATCGTCTTGGACAAACTGCTATTAAAAATATTTGTACAAAATGGTTACAACGTTTATAAAAAGGATATAAAAATACACTACAAATACAATAATAATCCTAATATAATTTGTTAATAGAACTGGTAAGTTGGAATGGTATAAATTACTTTTTCTAATAATGCATATATTAGTAATTTGTTACATTGTATGTAATGTAAATAAGTACACTATAATATTTATATTTTTTAATATTATTATAAGGTACATGTAAATATGAAGATATGATGTATATTATATTATTTGTATGTAAATAAAATGTAGGGTTTTCATCAATAATAACAACAAAATCGATTGTATACTTGGAGCTTTTCTTTTCAAACAGTTCATTAAAGTTTATTATTAACAAAAAAGATATGTATTTTCTTAATATATTTAATGACACACATCCAAATACATACAATGTAAATACTGACAATATGGAATGTATATATATGTATATATATTTAAATATATATATATATATATTTATTTATTTATACCTATAACAATTGATTATTCAAAGACTATAGTTTAAATTAAAAATTATTATCATTAATTGCTGATACAACAATATCTTTTGTAACTCTCACATACATAGATTGTTTATAAATATTCTTATGATAAAGAAACAACAGTTGCGATTTATTTAAAAATGTGCTAACCATGAAAATTTGTTTTTTGAAAACATGTTAAATTCATGTATAAAAGCATGAATAATAATATAATATTTCTATTATGTATATAATTCAATGCGAGGATTATGGACGAACGTTTATAAAAATTTGAAAAGAAAAATTTTCAGACAATTTTTCCTTCTTCGTTGACATTTAATCATATTAGCTTATTATTGAAATTTCAATGATTATTCTATAATAACTCATAAATAAGATCTCATTCCTTTGAATATCAAATTTTTAGTTTCTACATGTTTAATATATGAAATTAATTTAACTCGACATCAATCCATATATTTTAATTTTCTTCCATTAATGCGGATAACCTTTGTTCATAATTCCCAGCAAATTTCCCATCGATACTTTTAATCGAAGCTAGCAAGGAATCTTTTTCTTGTTGTGACCAATTTTGACTCCACTCTCTGAATAATTTCACACGACATTGAAATAAGCTTGGTGGTCTATCCGAACCTTCTTTACAACTCATATTTTCCATTCCAGGTACTAATCCATTGACTAAACCCGGAGAACCACATTGTTCCAATAATATTTCTAAAAAATCTCCTCTCTGCATTTCTGACCATTCCCTGAACCATTCTACCACATATCTCATTTGGGATTCATTTGATAGTATTGTAGACATATTTCATTCTGAAAACATTAAATATCTACATATATCAATCAGATTATTATTGTAATATATTGTCAGATATAAAGATATAAGGGAATATATAATAATGATAACAATAAAAATAAAAATAAAATAAAATAAAGTATAATAAATTATACACTGCGATTTGGTATTATCTGCATACATTCATTCCCAGAGGTTATACGAACGATACAATACGTTAGAAAGTAATCTGACAAATAGAAAACTGATATCAATCTAGAAACATATTATTTCATTATCTCTTAATAAAGAAATATTACCAATAATATATAAACTTTTTTTTATACGTCTTCAATTGAATTTATCAAAGTAATTCGATTGATCTCTATAAACGTGATTTTGATCAGACAAAGTACAAAGATAAAGGTTACGTACACCACGATAGGGCAAAGCTAATGAAAGGACAGACATAAAGAAAATTGTTATTATATTTTAATAAAAATAAACATTTTTTATATATTTATTATTATGCTATATATTAAGTATATTTCATTAACTTGCATTTCTTTGGCCCAACTTCAACATCTTCATCGGTTGAGTTTGAATCCGTATCCGACACGGCCATGTGATCTAAAATTTGTGCAAAATAACAATTTAAAGAAAAAAATTAATGAACAAACAAACAAATAAACATAATAAAAATAAAATCCAATTAATTAATTATTTTTAATTACTTTTCTTATCGGTCGATGTATTCTCTTGTAAAAGTTGAGTTAAAAAATCATTGATCTTCCCTTGTATGTTACGTATATTACAAATTACGTCATTCAAATCATTCACGTTCGAATATTCGGAATAATTTTCGTAAATATTTTTATTATCTTGAAATACCTTTACACTTATACCTGCCGAATCCATCTTATTTAATATCTCAATATCATATGACACATTAACGATGATACAAACGAACACTTTATATTTCCTTCGAACGTTTAAATATAATATTTTTTTAAGAAGTTTCTCACAATATCATGGAAAATAAACTTTTGTTTATATATATATACATATATATATATATATATATATATATATTTACATACATACATATATATATATAAAATTATTTATTCTGAAAAAAAAGAGAAAAAGAAGAAACTAATGCATTAAAACGTCAATCTGTGTATCTGTGTATATAAGATGGAAATAGAAGAAGAAGAAGAAAGAACGCTTATTAGATTTAAATTCATTTGTGTAAGGGAGAAGGAAAAAAAAAAGTTATATTTGTATTGCGCAAGCGTTAAAGATTTCTATAATGGGTGGCAGAGGGAAAATATTTAATGTCTGTATGTATACACGAATGTTTTACAATTATTATCGATCGATTTTATAAATATAATTTATATAATTGTAATAATTAAAATATATTCGATAATAATAATATATGATTACGTATAAATTACATATTTAGTTGTTCTCTCTTTCTTTTTTCTTTTGTCATAAGTTCAAATGAAAATTATCGCATGAGTTTTCCATCTAGATTGTATATAACCTATAAAAAAAAAATTTATTTCTCGACGATGAAAATGTAATAATTGAATAATAATAATAATTATTATTATTATTATTATTGTTATTGTTGTTTATATTACATAGATTTTTAATCGCATACGTAGATCGATTTTATAAATTTAAACTGTTAATTGCAATAATTTAATTACAACTATATATATATATATATATTTTTTTTTTTATATGAATTTTAAAATATCTATACGAAAATTATTATGCGAGTTTTCCATCTAGATTGTACATAACCTATAACAAATGTTTTCTTTAACGATAAATATTTGATAAATGAATTGTTATTGTTGTTATTATTATTATTATTATTATTATTATTATTATTATTATTATTATTATTATTATTACATAGATTTTCAATGGTATATATATATATAAAATAGAAATAAATTCAAACGAAATTAGTCCAATTTATTTACCTTCGTGTGTATGTTATCGTTTGTGTTAAATCTATTCTCTGTATTGTTGAATTTCATGAAAAGCAAAATAAACGACAAAGTGAGATTGAAAGAAAGCAGGTACTACTTTTCGAACGTGTAACTAGTTATTTTTCAAGGTTAGAAACGATTATATGCGAAGTATTTAACGTGAAACAGACCTGACTAAAGATAAACATACACGCATCGATCTAAATTGGAAAACACTTGGTATACTCTATTTTAAAATATAAATAATTAAAATCAATTAAAAATCTTCTTAATTATTTTATAAATAATATTCTTTTTTTTTTTTATTTTCTTTCCCCATTTTTTTTTCTTTCGAATATCGTGAGCATTAACACTGTCTAACGTAGTACGATTACGCGGGTAAATACAAATTCAATGTTTTATCGACAATCAGAATTAAGTTAATCGATCGATTGGATACATGTATGCATGTATGTGTATTATGTATTGTTAACTAACAGATATATATATATATATATATATATATAGAGCGTAACAGAGAATTAAAGTTATATGAAGCGTAAAAGGGCTTGTCACTGTGGCGCACCCTAAAAAAAAAAAAAAAAAAAAACCAAAAATAAAACATACAAACTTTATTTACAAAACTTCGACGTATATGTGAATTGAGTAAGAAAAATTGAGATGGATCAATGAAATCCATATTAAAATTTATTACGTATATTCGAAAATGAAATAACAAAAATATAAATCGATGAAGTTGTTTCCTTTTTCTTTTAAAAATTTTCCTCGATATTAAAAAGCAATCATGTTTGTAATTATTTTTATATCTATTTCAGAATCACGTGTGACGTAATAATAATGTTTCACCCTATGGTTAACATATATCACACAAATGTACATTGAAAATGTGCGGATCTCGCTTACTTCCCCCACTTCTTGACACCAGGTGTATCTCCCCTCTTTGAATGTGCATTACTGGGGACACACACACACACACTCAACATATATACGAAAAGAGACTCATTTATTCTGTCTACGCAAAGTCTCATACGCTTCTTCAGGTGTCAGCTGTTGAATTGTATAAAGACATTATATATATATATATATATATATATATATATATATATACATATATTTCATGTGAATGAACTAAGATCGAGGAGAACGAAGAGATACGCAGACATTGTTATTATTCTTATGTATGTTCAAGTGAAGGGTTTGACTTGAACCGGATGAAAAAAAAAAAAATTTAGAAAAAGGACAGAAGAAAGGAGAGAAAGAGAGAGAGAGAGAGAGAGAGAGAGAGAGAGAGAGAGAGAGAGAGAGAGAGAGAGAGAGAGAGAGCATTTTAAAGCTATTTTTAGACTTTTCTTTTCGATAGAAAGAATTGTTTCCTTTTCTAATTTTTTCTTTTTTGCTTTCTTTTTTTTCTCTTTCGAATATTCTTTCTTTTTGTTATATTAAATATTACTTTAGTGTAAATTATAAAAAACAAAAAAGACAAGTAAAACAAAGAGGAGAGAGAGAGAGAGAGAGAGAGAGAGATAGAGAAAGGGAATTTTTTTTAATATTACTTATAAACTTTTTTTTATAAACTTTTCTTTTCGTTAAAAAAAATTTTTTTATTCCCTCCCTCTTTCTCTATCTTTTTTTTCTAACATTTAATTAATTTTTTTCTTCTCCCCAATTTTTTCCTTTTCTTTCTTTTTTCAAGTTCTTCATTTTGTTTAAAATAATTCCACTTGATATTCCACACCGAAAATCGGGATCATTGCCATAATCGTTGTTAAATAGTCTTAGCACAGCTGGCACGCGAACGATAATACCGCTATTTCAATGTATTTTTATTATACACATATACATACACATATAGATATATTGATATGCGTGTAAATAGATCTGTGTGTATGTATATACATTTACATGTGCGCTAAGTCGAACGTTAGGATGCGTTGCAAATCGTTACGCAAAAGAGTTTTTCGTACGATTTAAGATCGCTTTGTGACGACAACAGTACGAACGTGACGATATATATATATATTTGTATGTGTATGCACGCGCGCGCGATCGTGTTTGCATATATATATATATATACATATGCATATATGTATACGTATACGTGATGGTGTTGCACCGATTATATTCATGTTATGTTGGTATAAAAAAGATATAGTAGAGTATTAGTATTAGTATTAGTTTAGTAGTGGAAGTTTAATAGTAATAGTAATAGTAATAGTAATAATAATAGTAGTAGTAATAGTAGTAGTAGTAGTAGTAGTAATAGTAGTGGTAGTGTACGGTTATATCAATGATATGCCAGGAGAATACTACTGTGTTCGCCTAATGCTCTCTTCAGCCCTCAGTTCAACGCAGTCCGCAGACATCGACGGCCGATTCGTCGTCAGCAACAGCCATTCTGTCTTTCACGTGTTCCTCCTTCATACAATTATCCTGTGTTTTTCTAGTTTAAATTTATTTATTTATTTGCTCGTTCATTTACACCTCATTGAAAAAAAAAAAATATATATATATACATATAGAAAAAAAGAGGGAGATAGGGAGAGAAAAAGAAGAAGAAGAAGAAAAAAAAAAGAACAAAAAAAGACATTTACATGTCACGTTTTTTTTCCTCCTTTCTTACTTATTTTGCATTTTCTTTTTTTTTTTTTTTTTTTTTTTTTTTTGAATTAACAAAATTTCATTCATCGTCAGATTAATTCGAATGTAATTCTTAAGAAGATATGTAAGAAATATTTATATTATCTTAAAGTGCAACGATCTGCGAGGGTGTTTTATTTGTTTGTTTATTTGTTTGTTTGTTTGTTTGTATATATGTATATATATATATATATATATATATATATATATATATATATGTGAAAAAGTTTATCAATATTATTTGTAACGAATGAAATGGGTGAGTATTAAAGTATAAATTCTATCAATTACTTTGTTATATTATAGTGTTAATATTATTTATATACATTTTTATATACTTTTTTTTATTTTACTTCATACACACAGAGACGCATACACACATATAGACAGACAAACACATATACATACGAATATATATATATATATATATGTATATGTACATACATAGAGGTACTTTCGAAGTGCATATTATTTTTATTTTATTATATTAATATTAAAAAATATGTTATATACTTACGTACATATATACAGATATATATGTATATATTCACATACACGCACATTTCACGGAGTTGATTTGGGTTGTTTAGTTTGTTGTTGTAAAGAACGATAGCAAGAAAGATAAACTTCCTGTTTGATAAGCCTCCAAGTGATATATGCTCTTCAAATTTCTCTCTCTCTCTCTCTCTCTCTCTCTCTCTCTCTTTTTCTCTTTTTCTCTTTCTTCTTCATTTCTTTTCTCTAACGTTTCTTGAAACGACAGGAAGGAGAGGGTAGGTGGGCGGGGAGTTAAAGAACAAAATAAAAGAGAGATCGTTAATAGGAACTATGTCAGAGGTTGAAAGTCATTGATAAAAAGAAAGAAAGACAGGAAGAGAGAGAGAGAAAGAAAGAGAAAATGAGAGATTATTATATAAACGTCGAAACGAATGTTTTTATTTGATAAACGTAAAGTTACGATTACGTTGAAACTTTTTTAATTACGTTCATTAATCATCGAAAAAGAAGAAACATGAATACGAGAAAAAGAGAGAGAGGGAGGGAGAGAGAGAGAAAGAGAGAGAAGATTGGATATAATAAAATATTTTAATCAATGAAAATCGATTATTATCTTCAAAGTTTTTCCTATCGAAAGTGTTCATTTTCTTTTTTTAACAAAAAATATTCATTTGACACAAATAGAAATAAAAAAAAAAAAGGAGAACAAAGAAATGAAATAGAATCGTTAATACTCTATATTGTATCGTTGTATGTACATTTTGTACATATATATATATATGTATATATATTTATATACATATATATATATTTATATGCTGTTTAGATTTTATTTCATTTCACTCGAACGAAATTTATTACCTTCTGTTTGTTCTTTTTTCTTCTGTTTTTTAATTAATAAAATAGTATACATTATGTTTTATATAATATAATCATAGTAATATATATATATATATATATATATATATATATATATAGTATTGTTTATTTTAATTTAATAATATTTTTGTTATATTATATTATCAATCTGATTTTTTATATAGATATTAGAAAAAAAGGAAAAAAAGGCAAAAAAGAAAGAACGAACGAAAAGAAACAAAAAAAAAGAAAAAAATAAAACAAAAAAAATTCAAATCATCGAGGAGTAAAAAATCTTCCCGTCTCTTTTTTTCTTGCGTTTTCTTTTTTTTTTCTCTTCTTTCCCTTTTTTCCTTTGAAGGATATTACAAAAAAAAAAAAAAAAAGAAAGAAAAAGAAAAAATATTAAAAAGAAAAAATAGAAAGAAAAAAGAAGAAAACAAGAACAAGTAGTATCGTGACGTAATTCCTAAAGTGGATAAATCGTCTTCTTCATCTTTTCCACATCGTTCTTAATACCTTAATTAAGTTCGCCGTACGTGTTCCGTACGTTTTGTGCTTAACTCGATGGAAGACAGAAAGAAAAGTTTAAAATGAAATGAAAAGAAATGGATATAAATATTAGAACGAACGATAATAATAGGAATTTGTTATTTAATATATATTAGTTATTGACTTGGTTATTTGATTAAACGAATATCTTCTTATTTTGCGCGTGGAACTCTTAATAGACTTTAATTAATGATTGCATCTTTGTCTCTCTCTCTCTCTCTCTCTCTCTCTCACCCCTCTTTCTCTTTCTTTCTTATTCTCTCTCTTTTCCTCTTGATGTTCAACTACTTCATTAAATCAAGTGACTCACGACAACTTACGGAATTCAACACTTCTTGTGTATTCTTGTGGAAAAATTTAACTGAAAAATTTCATTCTTTTCTCTGAAAAAAAAAAGAAAAAATATATATATATATATATGTATATATATAAATTAATTTTAACAATATAAATCAAACGAAAGTAATTATTATTTCAATATATAATATTTATATGCTATAATAAATATTAAATATATTGTTATATTTTATTACACTTATATAAATTAATGATATATTTATAATCTATTAAATATATTATTAATATGGTATATATACGTATATAATAATGTATTATTTATTATATATCATTATAAGAATGTAAAATATTTTATATTATGATATATATATTTTTTTTTTTTTTAAAGTAATAATATTCACACATAAAAGAATATTACGGATTAAGGGATAATCGATTTGTTAATCATTATTTATTATATATGAAATGTATGAATCAGAGAGTGAGAGAGAAAAGGAGAAAAGGAGAAAGAGAGAAAATAAAAATAGATAGAAAGAAAATGTATTTTTTATGAATCTGAAAATTTCAACGAACTGCCCTTCTACGAGAAAGCATTTATACTCCCTCAAGGTAGAGGGTTGTGGCTGAATTAAGTCGTGGGTAGTAAGGGATGATTCATCCCTTCATCGAAAGAAAACGAATCGATATCAAAACGTGCCCTGTCTTTCTCTCTCTCTCTCTCTCTCTTTTTCTCTCTCTTTCTCTTCCCCTCTTTCGTTCTACTCTTTTCTCGTGTAGGACACGTGTCCTGAGAATGACCTTCGTCAAGGTTAATACTCTTTGTCAAACGCAATAAAGTAAAGCGTATATATATATATAAATTGAAAAAAAATTTATATAACAAACAATTAAGCCAACGTTTCATTATTCGTACTCGAAATCTTTATCGCGAAATCTAAATTCATTGAAATTATATAAATATTATTTTTTCATGCGATTTAAATTAATCACAATTGTTATAATTATATGGAATTAAATGTTATGAAAAAAAAAAAAAAAAAAAGCAAAAGAAAAAAGAGAAAAAAGAAAAAAGAATAGAAAAAGAAAGAAGTATAATTCTTTAATACAATATTAATAATTTTTAAACAATTTATTTACTTATTTATTTATTCATTTATTTATTTATTTATTTATTTATTTATTTATTTAAATTTCTTAATACTTGTATATTTTGATTTTTGAACAGAAATCACGAGGGACTTTATCATCGATTTATAAATAATTAAGGATCGAATTGAATTAATTTAAAGGCATAAAGAGAATATGGAAGAAGATATATCATTATTATGAGCAACGTTGTTAGATTGACGATTTTAATTTTGATAACAACATTGACTTATATGAAGGCATTGACGATTGTCAATCATCATACAGACGACGAATATGTACTCGAGCATGAAGTCCTTTACGAGGATGCGATCAACGAAGCAAAAAAACTCGAGATTTATCCTGGTAAAATAATCATTTAAATGATTAACAAATTTATATTAATACCATATAATACGTTTATCTACATATCTATGTATACATGTACATTTACGTATATATATATATAGTGTGTGTGTGTGTGTGTGTGTTTATGCATTTACATTGTAATGTTCTCTAGTCACTCGTAGGAATGTAGTACGAGTTAAACAATTTTGATATGGTTTTAAACCTGGATACGTTTGTTTATCATATCAAACTAAGAATAACACTCTCCCTTTGATCTAATCGATTGAGAACAATGAAAGATCGGAAGAAACGAATGCACTCGAATAGGATTGATTTTAGGATAAGTGTATTGTTCTTATTTTGGATATAACATAGCCGAGATGAAACGTGGACTATGTTAATATACATACATATGTAATGTACATAATGGCGGCGACTGACGGGTTCTTTGCTTTACTTGAACGATCACCTTGTTCTCGATCTCTACGTTATATACTTACTTAGATCTCTTTGAACGACGTCAATGTCTAACACACCTTTTATTTATCTTCTCTTTTTTTTTTCTTTTTTCTTTTTTTTCTTTTCTTCTTTTTTTTTTTTTTTTTTTTTTTTTTTTTACTTAGATCACGTTCATAATATTTGTAAAAATTTAATAATGTTTAATCAAAATAATCTCTCTCTCTCTCTCTCTCTCTCTCTCTCTCCTTTGGATTATTTTATATCACGGTTTATTATTATTTCAGGTCCAATACCAGGATGTAAACATTGCACCAATTCAGAGATAACCTATTGCAAGAATGGAAGCGTCATTAATGATCATTGCTGTTGCGACGGTAGTTACAATAGTAAGTCTATTTATATATATATATATATATATAGCAATGATTAATAAAATTATTATCTAATTTGATCATTATCATTGTGATATGACTTCTTCTTTTTTTTTCGATTTACATATAAGGCGTTTAGGGATTTTTTTTTTCTTTCTTTTAGTTTTTTTTTTTTTTATTTCTCAGTCTTGTCTTTGTGTAACAATTTTTCCTTTTTTTTTTCTCTCTCTCTCTCTCTCTTTCTTCTCTTGATTTTCTTTTTCTTTCTTTCTTTCTTTCTTTCATTCTTTACAATCTCTTATCAAAGTTCGTTCGGAACAAACTCAACTCTACATTAATTCCATTTTATATATATATATATATATATATATATATATATATATATTTTTTTTTTTACAAAATTTATACAAAATTTATGTTTCATTTAAGATGATTTTTTTCTCGTATATAATACTTATTCATGTATTTGTAATATCATATTTATATAAGGTGTGCACACATACACACACATACATACACACAGGGATAAAAAACATAGTTTTCATTTTTTTTTTTTTTTTGAATTACGATCTCTCTCGTTTTATATCATCGTTTTATATCATATGTATATGTATGATTCGCGAGATAACAAAAGCGTTAGAAAAACGATAGTCTCATTCAGACGATAGTTCGTGCGTGAAAAATGAATGTCCTCGTACGCGAGCGATCCTTTTTACGTGTGCGCATAGTAATAGAAAAGGAAAAGGAAAAAGAAAAAAAAAAAAAAAAGAAAAAAGAGAAAAAAAAGAAAGAAAAAATAATAATCGAATCGTTCCTAATGTCGACTTCTAATTCGTCTCTATGATAGGACATTACATCCCATTACAATAATAACGATCGGCGACGTATTTGCCGTGAGTATAACAAAAAAAAAAAAAAAAGAAAAAAAAAAAAGAAAAAAAAAAAGAAAAAAGTCAATTAGCTCGCCAGACTTTGCGCACAACTTTGACTTAAACTTAAATCTAAATGGAAAATAATGTCCGACCTATTAGTTTTACGATGAATTGAAAGGTGAGAAAGATGAAAGAAGAAAAGAAAAAAGGAAAGAAAAACAAAAAAACAAAAAAAAAAAAAAAAAAAAAAAGAAAAAAAAAGAACGAACACGATACAAATGCGATTTAATAATTGAAATGGACATTTCAATTAAATCATTTATTAATCAATTAATATATTTAATTAAAGATATTTGTAATTGAAATTTGTTTCCTTCGAGAATCCAAATATACGATTCTAATAATGATAAATAGAAGAATCGTTATTATGGATTATACAAATTGCTAATCGAACGGGTTAAAGACATCGAAGGAATGATTTAAAAAAAAAAAAAAAAAAAAAAAAAAGACAAAAATTATTTAAGCAAGCTCACCAGAAGCCATTATTCGACTTTAGCCGGTAGTAACAATGAAATCGCGTTGCTGCACGTACGAAGTGCACGTACGCAGAATATATAAAATCCTTTTAACCATTCGATCGATCGTGAATCGATCGTTTAGTTCGTTACTTTCTGCATGTTACCTTAAAGACATTGTTGACCGGTCACAGGAATATACTCGTGTTCGTTTAATGTACATGCAATTTTTTTTTTTATTGCACGTGTGTCGGTGTGTGTTTGTGCGCGCGCGCTCATATACGTAATTTTATTTCAAGTATAAAATCGTTTCAATCGTTGTTACAAGTATTGATTATATTGGCCAATAGTATTCGATTAAATTTCTTTTTTTTTTGTTTTTTATTATTCACGTTTAATATTTTTTTATTTAATAATAATGGATAACAAAGTTTGATAGATTAAATTATTATTTAATTATATTATTTAATATGTAATAATATTAAAATTTCTAATACACGTAATAATGTAATAATTATTACTTATTACATATGAGAAATAATAAATGATTTGAAAGATTCGTGGCTCTTTTCGATTTTCTTTTTCTTTTTATTTATTTATTTATATTGTTTTATTTTTTTTTTTCTTCCTTTCTTAATGTATGAATTTTATTTTTAAAATGACAATTGAAAAGGGAAAGGTCAAGAATTTTTCCCAATGGAAAAGTTTATCATGACAAATCGTATTAAAAGATAATTTATATTCTTTTACTTTTATTTTGAAAATCAGCTGATTAGTATGTTAATATTGTAAACGTCAGAATAGTTAATTTGACAGGCACATGAAAATATTTTATTTGTTTATTTTATATATATTCTCATTATTATTATTAATGAATGAATTATATTATTTTACTTGTTTACTTTAATTTTGTCTATCTTATCACATTTTCTTCTTCCTTTTTGAGGTAATACACGATAATGTAAATTAACGTAAAGAAACAACACAGGAAGTATTTTTTTTTTTTTGTTATCTCTTTAAGAAAATTAACCATAGACACACATCAGATACTAAACCGGTTGTTGATTATAACTATTTTACATGCATGATGTAAAAGTTTATTATTCGGATATGAGTTTATTTAAAAGTCCAATAAAATCATCTATTCAAAATTTCTTATATATATATATATATATATATATATATATATATATATAAATTATTATAGTTTTATTATTCTTTTATTTTTTATTTTTATTATTATTATATTATTTTTTGTTTAAGTTTATATATATATATATATATATATATATATATATATATAAATTCTATTATGTGAACAATCGTGATTAATAGTATGAAATATTTATGTAATATATATGTCTATTTCGTGGTTTGTTAGTTCGTAAATTTTCCATTGTTTCAGAAGTGTTCCCCTTCGTTGAACACACTTGTCGCGTGGGACCAGAAGAATGCAAAGTAGAGGCTGGAGATTGTGCAGAGTATACAAGATTACGTGAATGTTGTTGTCACTCTTATTTGGCTTCTGTGTGTAAGTTAAAGAAAGAAAGAAATATATATATATATATATATATATATATATATATATATTTCTGATATATTTCCATTACTTTATCAATATTACATATATATATTATCATATAATATACTATACTATACTATATTTATAGTATACTTCATAGTTATGTTATAATTATATTATATTAATATAATTATGAAATTGTATTACTATATAGTAATTGATATACTGATAATAATAACAATAATGTAATGGTATAGTATGGTATAGTATAGTATAGTATAGTATAGTATAGTATAGTATAGTATAGTATAGTATAGTATAGTATAGTATAGTATAGTATAGTATAGTATAGTATAGTATAGTATAGTATAGTATAGTATAGTATAGTATAGTATAGTATAGTATAGTATAGTATAGTATAGTACAGTATAGTATAGCAAATAATATATTATACTACTTAATATATTTAAATTAATAATAATAATATAATAGAATAATATAATTATTGTTTAATAATTATACTATTTAATAGTAGTTATTATATTAATACAGAGAGAGAGAGAGAGAGAGAGAGAGAGAGAAAGAGAGTATAATTTATATTTTGATTTATCAATTGTTCATCAATTATTTGATGAACAATTTGTATATACCATAATTGTATCCAATTATTTTTCTTCATCTTCTTCTTTTTTTTTTTGATTTTCTTTTTTCTTTTTCTTTTTCTTTTTTTTTTTTTGATTTTTTTATTTATGTTTTTATTCCAGGGAAATATTTAGCGACTGGCGTAGGATCTCGCAATGATGCAAATTTAACAATGTTCCTGATTACATTAGCAATGGTGCTCGGATTATACTTAACGTAATATACGATTATGATAAATCTTACCAAATATTTTGTACAGTAAGGATTATACTCCTTAATAAATTATTTTTACATCGATCAATAATATTAAGTTGACAGATGGACGAATATCTTCGTTTGTTTGTAAATTTTTCTTTTCTTTTCAATTTTATATATATCAAAGGAAGCAAAGTAAAAAAATTATAAAAAAAAGAAAAAAGAAAAGAACCAAGAAGGTAAAGAATAAATTTTTCAATTATATTAATATATACACAAACAGCAGTTTTAAGGAGTTCGATTAAACCAAATCATTATTTATTTATTATTATGATTATTTAATGACGTTCGAATTTGAACGAAAGATAAATTTAATAATTTATCGTTATAAAATCCTTTGAGAAATTTTAATGATGACGACAAATAACAAAAATAATTAGCCAGACGTATATAAACGATTGGAATTTTAAAGATAATGATAAAGTATGGACGAAGGAAAGGATAAAAAAAATAGAAAAGAAGAAAAAAAAAAAAAAAAAAAAAGAAAGAACTCTGGGATTAAGTTTAATGACGACACGCGAACCTTCTTTTTCCTTTTTCTTCTCCTTCTGTTTACGTCACAATTTATATTGTCTCTCTGCTTACTTCCTCTCGTAAAATAAAATTGACGACGATTTCAAAGAGAAAAAGAGAAAGAGAGAGAGAGAGAGAGAGAGAAGAAAGAGAAAAAGAGAGAGAGAAAGAGAGACTTTGATATAAAGAATTGTAATCGATTAGCGGCGTTGTTTAATTCACGCATACACACACACACACACACGCACACTAATGTACATTCACGAGCTCATTCACACGCGAATTATTACATTATCCATTTTGCATATTTCTTTGTTTTCCATTTATCTTTTTTTATTAACGTCATATGTTCATGTATCAATCAAGAATGTTAATTAGAATTGAATGTGTGTGTAAGAATTCGTATGGCGATGGAACAAACTAATCGTCAGAATTTTACACTTTTAGTGAATGAATAAAAAGGTCAATGCGATAATATGCTAATATTGACGAACTTTCTATCTTGACGAACGTTCATTGAGCCTACTTTCGTTTTTGTCCTGAAAAAAAAAAAAAAAAAAAAAAAAAAAAGAATAGAATAGAATACGTAAGAAAAAAAAAATAATAAATTGGATTTATGTGTATGATGTTTAGAGACAAATTTAATTGGCGATTAATTTACGTCTAATAATATTCAAAAGAATTTTATTCATATAAATTTTTTTCTACTTTCGTTTACTTTTCGTTTTGTAATTTATCATTAAGTATTATATATATATATATATATATATATATATATATATATATATATATATATGATTCTACTTATCTACTCGTTCATCTTGCTTGTGTATATGTGAAGATGTTAGTGAGATCAAGCCATATAACCAGTTTCAACTAACGGACTCCGTGAATACTTTTGATACCACCATAAGGTATCTCAGATATACGTGGTTAAGTAATCTCACGTAGTTTCACGAAAACGATCGACGATTTCATTTCGTTCCTTCGAAAAACTTTGTGGTGTTTGTTGTTCCAATTGAGAATATCTATGGGACGACATAGAATGAATCTTTTCGTGGCTTTATTTGTGATATTTATCCTTCGTAACAACGTATTGGGTGTATCAAGTAAGTCGCATAATTCATTATATCATAAATATAATTTATATTATTCAATGATTATATTAATATAAATTAAAAAGAAATATTATTAAATAATAGAATTAATACGCTTTAATTTATTTATTAATATTGTAGGAATAATGTGTAATAGCATATATTGCGTTTGGATTATAAATTCAATTTTGTAAAAAAAAATCTTTGCCCCTAACTACAGATAACCCGAATGACAGCAGTGACGTGACGGATGATCAATCATCAGGGGCTAAGTTTTTCTACACCCCGGAGCCACGAGCCGATATTCGCCAGTACTACGATGTACCATCGATCGGTAACATTTACCGACCGTACCCATCAATCGATAAGTAAGTATACTGTTTTTATTTTATCGAACGAGTTACTATTTTATTTCTTATATCTACGATATCATTAGTCAATGAACGCGCTCTTATTTTCGATATATTCGAATGATTTTTTTTCTGTTTTTCTTTTTTCCTTTTTTTTTTCAGAAGAAAGTGTCCGCTTTGCGATAGCTCCATATATCCCTATTGCAGTGAGAAATTGTTACATGATGCTTGCTGTTGCACAAATCCTTACATCGAAGAATTGCCATATCAATGCAAATTGGCTGATTGTCGATTTTTACATGCCAACAGTTGCAGAGAACATCGACTTATAGCGAATTGTTGTTGTAGCGACGATTATCGTTCCTTATTGAAAACTTTCGCGACGAAGACATCGTCCTTGTCCTCGTCGTAGTTTTATCCAACAAAAAGAACGAAGAAAATTAAGCGGAAATATCTAAATAGAACTTTCTTCATCATCATTTTCTTCTTCGTCTTCTTCTTTCTTGTCAAAGTTCATCGCGCAAATGAACGCTTCTTCGTGCGACGTAAAAGAAAACTGGGTCAATGAAATCGTGACAAGGGCTGCTTGATTATTAATTATCCGAGTCAATTAATCTTGAATTGCATTCAATAAAATTACACTGGTATAAAAATGTTCTTGCTTGTTCTCATTATTTTATCACGACCGATAACAGACAATCTTCATTTATTATTATCATTTCTTATTTCTCCCCACCTCATTCTTTCACTTCTCAATATATTTTTCTTATTTACTTTATGTTACTTTCTTCTTTTTCTTCTCTCTCTCTCTCTCTCTCTCTCTCTCTCTCTTTCTCTCTTTTTTTTATTTTTACTTTTCCTTATTCTTTCATTTTAATAATATTTTTATCTTTTAACAAGATCATACTTCTCTCTCTCTCTCTCTCTTAAGCAAAAAAAAATAAATAAATATATAAATAAATAGTAATTAATTAAATTAAGAAGACCATTGATTAGCCTGATTATGAGTAACAATAGAAACGATTAGTGAAAGACAAGTCGATCTAACTCTCTCACCCTTTTCTTTTCTTTTTCTTTTTTTTATTCTTTTACATATATTTCTTTCGTCGAGGAATAAAATGAAAATAAAAATAAAAGAGATAAAAGAAAAAAAGGAAAGACTTCGAAAAGAAGAGACAGAGAGAGAGGGGGGTGGTAGGAGGGGAGGGGAAAAGAAAAGGAAAAAAAAGAAAAAAGAAAAGAAAGGAAAAAGCGTAAATAAAAAAGATAAAGAAAGAGGGACAACCAGATTCGAAAATAGAGCAGACCCGAGCCCCCTTATTCTTTATCTCGGGGGGTAAGCGATCTACCAAGGTAGCGAAGGTCACAGTCAAGGTCGTACACGTGTCGTCGTTGGGCCGAAATGGGTGGTCCTTTATCGTGGCCCCCACGTGCACCTCCACTTCTCTGAACTGAACTTCTACGCGGCTTTAACCGGCGTAGACACATTAGAATGTCAGACTGTTTATAGAAGCAGCAACGAGATGCGTTTAAGTGTTGTATACCAACCGCATAATAATAAATATATATATATATATAAATATATATATATATATATATGTATATATATGTGTATATATTTAACTAGAATCTCTTCGATGTGACAATAATATTAATTATAATATAATTCTAATTAATTATAATTATAATATAACATAGTTCTCTCTCTCTCTATTTCTCTCTCTCTCTCTCTCCCTCTCTCTCTCTCTCTCTATATATATATATATATATAAATATCGTTCTCTCTTAAACATTCATTCACTCTCTCTTTGCACACACACACGCACAGAGACATATATATATATATAAATAGTTGCAACAGTGTTGCTGATTTCAATAATCAAACAAAATATGATTTTTTTTTTGCTGCTTTTTTGTTCGTTTTTTTCTTTTCTTTTTCTTAATTATCTCTGCTACGTTATAGACAGAGAGACACAGAGAAAGAGAGAGAGAGAGAGAGAGAGAGAGAGAGAGAGAGAGAGAGAGAGAGAGAGTGTGTGTGTATGTCATTTTATCACAATTTTTTTTTTATTTGTCGTTTCTTCTCTCTTGTCTTTTTCTTTTTTTCTTTTTCTCTTCTTGCTTCCCTCTCTCCCCCTTCCTACTTCTCTCTCCCTTTTTTCATTCTTTATTTCTTTCTTAAACGTTATCAGAAGATTTTTTAGTTGTTGAAAGAGATAAATATTTTCGTGAGCAAGTTCTAAGAATTTCGTTTGATTTTTAAGTTTTACTCGTGTCTTCTATAAATATATAATAAATATAAATATAAAAAAAAAAATATATATATATATATGTGTATGTATGTATGTATGTATGTATGTATGTACGTAAGCAAGAGGGTTTGCCTTTGAAGCTCAAAGTCAAGGTCACACACGTGTCGTAGGGCGGAGCACAATCCGGGCCCCGTTGGCTTCTATAATAAAATATTTCTGTCTTCTTCTGTTTTACTCCCACTACTTTTCTGACTCTCTCTCTCTCTCTCTCTCTCTCTCTTTCTCTCCCTCTTTTTTTTTTATTCTCGATCTTTCTCATTCGATGGACGATGATTTTAGATGGAATAAGTTTCAAGAGAAAACGCAATTCACGTCCATGTAAATTTCATTTTTATCATAAATTAGCCTAACTATGACGAAAGATCGTAAACGTATTACATACGTATATATATCATATAATGAAATTTACACGATTTAACATCTTTAATAACTTAGACGTCATTATTTGATTCATCTATATATATATATATATATATATATATATATATATATATATATATATATATATGTATATATATGTATGTATGTATGTATGTATGTACGATTTCTCATGTTCAATATTTATACTAAAATAATTCATTCTGTTCCGTGTTATCTCTAAATGGCCATGAGGAATAGGAATAATACCTCTTTAAAATAAATCTAAATTATTCGTTTCGATAATTTTTCTATGTATTATATAAAGGAAAAAGAAAAAAAAAAAATATATATATATATTACATTTACATTACATTATGTATTATCTTAGTTATATATTACAAATACTTAACAATAATTCATTCTACTTTGTTTCTTTTTTTTTTTTTTTATCTCGCGGGAGGTTCTCGTAACAACCGATACGATAGGTTTAACATCAAATTCGACCTGAATATTCTTGAGATACATATGTACTATATATATATATATATGTATACATATACACATATTACATATTACATACATTTATATATATATATATATTTTTTTTTTTTTTTTAGATAAGAAGAAGGAAAGAAGAGAGAGAGAGAGAGAGAGAGACAGTGGGAAAAAAGCAAAAGAAAAAAAAATAAAATTAGAGGAACCTTTGACTGCTCACGTTTTTTTTAACTAGTTCTAACGTCTTCTATACATTATCTATTCACGATATAATTATAACTTTGTCGTAATATAAATACATAGTACGCAGTAAAGTAAAAAAAAGCAAAACCTCTTGTTAGAAGACATTTAGATTGTTAGCGATTGCTTATTTAAATGATCCACGGAAAAGTACTCGTACTCTTTTTCTTCGAACAATTTACAAATGCGCACACACACATATACACCAAAAAAATATACACACATACACACAAAAACACACGCACACATATATATATATATATATATATTAAACGCATAAATGTGATAAACACATAAATTTGAGATTAAAGAGACATTTTTAACTATCTCTCTCTTTCAACGTTTTCTTTTCTTCTTTTTTTGCCTTTCTTCTTCTTTTTTCCTTCTTCTTTTCTCTTCTCCATTTTTCTTTTTCTTTTCTTCTCTTCTCTTTCCTCTTTTCCTCCACGCTTTATTTTCCCTTTCAATTTTAATTCCTTCATCGCGAATCTTAATTTTAATCTTTTGCAATATTCGATTTGGTTTCTTCAATTCTTTTTTTTTTTCCTTTTTTTCCTTTTTTTATATATATATATATATATCTCCATTTCTCATGCATTCGAATGATTACGATTTAATACATTCT
>NC_140833.1:2420000-2422500 GCF_050613455.1 Vespa mandarinia | reverse complement strand
AAATAATTGTAAATTTTTACAGGTACTATACCTTTCACATTCTTTCATGATTATGACATTGGACGTAATTAAGTGATTTCGTTTGCACGATCATTAAAACGACGTAAATAAATTAAATTAATCATTTAATACGATTAATCGATTTAGAAATAATACTTAATTATTTTACTATAGAAGACGACTAATTAATGAAGTACTTAAGTTCGATTTATCAACACTCGAGAACGATCCTTTTTATTTATATTTTTTCCTTTGTTACCTTTTGTTTTTCCTTTTTATTTCGTTGATAAAATTTGTTTTTGCCATTTGTTTTTGTTTTTCCTTTTTTTTTTTTCTTTCCTTCTTTTCGTTCATTTTTCGTTTCGTTTCTTTTCTTTTCTTTTCTTTTTTTTTTTTTTTTTTTTTCTTTTTTTTTCTTACATCGTTCTCGTGCGAAAATCGTTCTCGTGCGTACGTATATTTATTTCTAATATAACTAATAATTAAAACGAGTTTTATATTATATCGGAAAAATTTCTTTTGAGAGGAGAGAAGAAGAAAAGAAAAAAAAGAAAAGAGAAAAGAAAAAAGAAGAGGAAAGGTTTTTATTTGTTTTTTTTTTTCTTTTCTTTTTTTTATATATAAAAAAAAAATTTTAATCCCACGACCAGTTGACCTTCGTAAAATCTTTTCTTTTGTTTTGTTCCCGTGTCTTTTTTTTTTTTTTTGCTTCTTTATTCTTTTCTTTTCTTTTCATATTCTATGAAAATTTGTGATCTTACATTTTTATACACACACACACACACACACACACACACACACACGAAGGTAATTATAAAAAAAAAATTGATTTAAAAAAAGAAACAAGAAAAAAAAAAAGGAAGAAAGAAAGGAAGAAAAGTTTGAAATTATAATTGAAAATTTAACTTCATGTTCCTCCTTCTCCTCCCCCTCCTCCTCCTCCTCCTCCAACCCCTCCTCCTTCTCTTCTTATTATTCCTATTATTATTATTTTTCTTCCTCCTTTTTCCTTTTACTACGTTCTATAAAAAATTATGCATTACTTCAGTAAACAATAAACAGAAACATACATAAGTATAGTAATTAAGCAATAATTATGATGAATTTTATTATCGTACATCGAAAAAAGTTTATCAAGAAGAGAATAGAAAGAGAAAGAAGACGAGAAAGAAAAACGAAGAAAGAGAGATAAAGAAAGAAAGAAAGAAAGAAAGAAAGAAAAAAAGAGAGAAAGAAAAATAAATAAAGAAAGAAAAATAGACAAATAAATAAATAAATGAGAAGAAATCTTAATTGCAAGATCGGCCAGTTCGCTTTCTAAATTGTTTGCCCGAGCGAAGAGTTCACATTTATATAAGCCGAGGTCACTTTTGTAATAGGACGCGGTCTTATCGATTCGTCGTTTAGCGCGTGTCCTTTGTATATGCGCGAGTTAAGTTCGATGAACCAATGAGATCTCTCTCACTCTCATTTACACACATACACACACACACACACACATTCTCTCTCCCTCTGTCTCTCTCTCTCTCTCACACACACACACACACAGACACACTTCTTCTCACTGTCTGTTTTTATTTTGTGTTTTCTTCTTTTTCTGTTTTTTTTTTCCTTTTCTTTTTCTTTTTTTTTTCTTTTTTTTTCTTTTTTTCTTTTTTGCGACAATGCAACAACCTCGTACAGAGAGACGCACGTGGTGCATAGAAAAAAAAACTTAACGTTTTCCGCCAAAAGGGAAACATTTAAAAAGGATGATAATGGATAGTTTATCTTGCGAACGGTTTCTACGACGTGACTTTTTACAATTTTATACTGAATTTTACCATAAAAAGATATATTTGAATCATTCACACAGTTTAAGATTGCACCGAGATTGCACCGAGATTTATCCTTTTGTTGGCACGGCAATGAATATTTACGAAAGTGAGAAAGATAGGAATAGTCTTTCGTTTTGCTTGGATCTTTTTCTTTTCTTTCTTTTATTTTTCTTTTCTCTCTCTTTCTCTCTCTCTCTCTCTCTCTCTCTCTCTCTGTCTGTCTCTCTTTCTACAAAAGATCGAATAAAAATTGTATGCATAAGAGTTGAATGTTTATTTATATTAATATTTATGAGAGATAAAAAGAGATTTTATACTTCGCATTATTCTAATTTAAATATTAATTTTCTTAATTATATTATTTTGTAAAAAAATAAAGATGTGTGTGTGTATATATATATATATATGTATATATACATATATTTTACATTTGAATCATCGTAAAGTTCGAATCTTTTTTTTGTTTTCATTTTTTTTCTCTCTTTCTCTATCTACAATGATCAAATAAAAATAATGAATTCGAGTATTATATTATAAATTAATATTTTTCCAAATAGAGATTTTTTTAATTTTATTACACTTGTACAATCCTACAGTATAATATTTTACAATGCCACGAAAAAAAAAAAAAAAAAAAAAGAAATAAATTAAAAAACTTCATACAAAATTTTTATATTAATATT
>NC_140833.1:2407500-2415000 GCF_050613455.1 Vespa mandarinia | reverse complement strand
TGTCTAGATAATCAATAGATCATTTCGATCGTATTTCCTTATTCGTTCGAACGATCGAACGATCGATCGTACGATCTTTACCAAAGAGAGAAATAAAAAGAGAAACAAAGAGGGAAAGAAAGAGAGAGAGAGAGAGAGAGAGAGAGAGAGAGAGAGAGAGAGAAAGAGTGTGTGTGTGTGTGTGAGAGAGAGAGAAAGAAAGAAATAGATGCAGAAAGATAAAACAAAAAAAAAACGTGTGTAAGTAGTGATCTCGATTAAAAATTAAGAAGGAAGTTTGATAAAGTGAAAGAAAGTCAAAAAAAAAAAAAGAAAAAGGGAAAGAAATAGAAAAAGTAGAAAGGAAATAAAATAAGGAAAACGAGAAGAAAAGGTGGAAAAAAAAGAAAGAGGAAAAAAGAAAATCAACTAATCTCTCAACAGAGATTAGGATTGAATTATTAAAAAAATTATTATTAAACATTGAGCACAAGTGTTTTATATATCTAAATTGACACGAATAAATTTAGAAGAAGTGATATTACAAGATGTCTTCCGCCATTCAACTGTTCTTCGATGGCTCCTGGATTACCTTGATCTTGTCGTCCTGTTTGCTACTGATGATACTGACACTCGCCATACAACGTGGACAATTTATTTATGCTGTTAGGAATATACCTCAACCAATATCTTTGCCGCTAATTGGGAATGCCTATCAATTAAATTCCACTTTGGAAGGTAAGCTATACATATGTACATACATTATATATATATATATAGTAAAGTTAATTATAAGTATATAATATATAAATATTATTAATATATATATGTATATATATATGTATATTTAATTATATTTATAAAATTTAAAAGAAATAATGAAAGAAAATTTTTCGGTTTTTAAAAATTTTCCAATGACACTTAACGCTTAATCAAGAATACTCATGCATAATCGATTGACGGACTTAATCGATATTAAATAGATACGAATAGAATTAATTATATATAACGTTCTAATGATATAGCGCTAATGATACGGGCTATAATACAGGTCCGTTAAAAAGTCGTCGTCATTAACGATGACAACGACAACAACAATAACGACGATCAAATGGTTTCAAAATATTTTTAGATTTGCAATTAAGATCCTATTATTTTTATAATCAGAACGAAAGAAAGAAAAAAAAAAAAAAAGAAAAGAAGAAGAAAGAAGAAAAAAACTCATCTAAAAAGATTAAGTTAAATAATCAATGAATGAATCAACGTGAAAATACTACGAGTGGAATCAAAAGTCCCTTTAGGCCAATATTAAGAATCAATTATGTTCCTTTTTTCATGTGTCTTTTTTCGAGCTATTATTATTTAATGTTTTCCTTCCTTTTGCATCCTCTTCTTTTTTCTTTTTTTCTTTTCTTTCCTTCTTTTCCTTTTTTTCGAATTACAAATAGCAATACCACAAGACTGAGAATTTTCTTTTTTCTTTTTTTTTTTCTTTTTTTTTCTTCGCGAATTCAAAATATAACAATTAGTTTGAAAAAAGTAATCAAATGATCGAAACTAAGCTTATCGAAGTACTGGGGGATGACGGTGACGCGAGAAAAGGGAATAAGGATTAGAGGGAGGAGAGGGAGGGACGGATCATCAAATTTCTAAGTAATATTAAAAAGTAATTCAACTCGATCTTTCTCTTCTACTTTTTCATTCATACTTTTTTTCTTACCTTCCTACAGATCGCAAAATTATTCAAAAGAAAAAAAAAAGAAAAAAAAAAGAAAAAAAAAAAAAAGAAAATATTTTTTACGATGCGTAAACAAAATTTAGACTTTGTTGTCTCGTCTTTTTTTTTTTTTTTTTTTTCTTTTTTTTTTTTTTTTTTTTTTTTTTTTGTATATTATTCATTCATCTCTCAGATCTTAGATATCTTGTTTCTTGTTTCTTCTTATCTCGAAAAGAAAAAGCAAAGAACCAAGAAAAAAAAAAAAAAAAAAAAAGAAGAAAGTAATAATCCATTTGTAATATCGCTTAAGAACTTTTGTCCTGTCTCCCTCCCTCCCCCTGCTCATGTACCTAGTCATAACGAGATTATTTAATCTAATAATTGTAATCTTAATTAGACTTCTTAAGAAGTTATCATAAATGTGTTCATTTTCTCCTAGAACTTCCTAGTATATATGTATATATATATATATATATATATATATTTGTCCGTGTTTGTCTTATCGGATTGACCACATCAGTGTATTATCTACGGTTCGGTTTAATTGTTATCACTTTCGCATTGAATTCCGATTGAATAACGATCGTCTTTCGATTCTGATAAAATAATCCTGATAACGATCGAAAGTCGATGTGCACACGTGTAGGTTTTGTCAAATTACTTAACTATATATATATATATATATATATACACATAAAAATACACGCACTCGCACACACATATATGCACGCACATATATATATATATATATGATTTAAAAAAAAAAAAAAAACAAAAAAGAAAAAAAAAGAGAGAAAAAAGATTCGTTCACTGGTTGATCGCTGAATAATAATCGTTCGATATATTCTCTCTTGCTAGTAAGTAGAAAGAAAGAAAGAAAGAAAGAAAGAAAGAAAGAAAGAAAGAAAGCAAGTAAGCAAGCAAGCAAGAAAAAAAAAAGAGAGAAAAGAAGAAGAAGAAGAAGAAGAAGAAGGAAAAGAAACGGGTCGAGGCCGTTCGTGGTCTGAATGACGGCTACGCGTATTGTCCACGTAATTGCATACAATTATATATCCATCGAAGAGGAAGAACGAGAGAGAGAGAGAGGGAGAGAGGGAGAGAGAGAAGAAGGTGGGGAGAAAAAAGGGTCGCTTAAAAAGAAAAAAAAAGGAGGAAAGAGGGGTGGGAGGAATGGCGTCACGCGAATCTTTTACAAGACAATGAAGAAATGTCGGATCAATTTTAGTGGCAGACAGGAGCTAGACGTTCACTAGGAACAAACTAGCCAGTCAGACAAAGAAAAAGAAACAGAAAGAAAGAAAAAGAGAGAGAGAGAGAGAGAGACTTACACATATATATAGAGTTATACATATTTATATTTATATATATATATATATATATATATATATGTGTTCCTATAAAAGTACGGCTATAATTCTTATTGTATGACTCATGTGTCTCGTTGATAAAGTAGTCGAATTTACTAGCTAAGTAAATTTTTGAATCGATGTTTTACAGATGATATCGTAACCCCTGATGACACCATCATAGATTGATTCGAGTATTGAAATTAAGAACGAATTGCCCTACATACATATATACATATCGTACATATATTTATATATATATATATATATATATATATATGTATGTATCTATTTATTATTTTTTTGTACATATGTTTTTGTACGTCCGTTCCCATATTATTTTTAATATAAATTACAAAGTCATGCTGAGTTTTAATTTGGTACAACGAAAAAGAGAGAGAGAGAGATTATAAATGAAATGTTATTGAACTCTTTTATATGTCGAACTCTGGCCCGCAGCGGTATTCCCGTACGAAATAAATTTTTATCGCTTTTATAAATTTATATGTATATATATATATATATATACATATAAATAATGATGCTCATTATATACGTCCGTATGTATATGCACATACATACATACATACATATGATATACACACACACGTAATTACATATCACATACGGGATATTTCAGATTAAATATATTCTTGATAAATATTTATATTATCGTTACAGTTGTAATTATTGCAGTATCGTCGATCGTAAAAAAAAAAGAAAATAAAAAGCAAAAAAAAAAAAAAAGAAAGATAAAAGGAAAATAAAAGAAAGAAAACAAAAACATAAGGAAAGAAATAATAAAAAAAAAATAATAGTTATTATTAATATTATTGTTGCTGTTATTATTATTATTATTATTATTATTATTATTATTATTATTATTATTATTATTATTATTATTATTATTATTATTATCATCGTCATCATTTTTATCATCATCATCATTATCTTTATTATTACAAAGCTTCGTTTTAGTCGTACGATTCTCCCAATGCAATTTTTTTTTCTGAACCGAAATGTTCATATTGCAATGTTAGCCAATAAATATTATTATGATTAATAATGATATCGCAGAACCAATATATTGCTTATTCTCTTTTGTTTTCTTTTGCTTTTTATTTTTTGCCTCTTTTCGTAATGCATCATAATATGAATTCAATAAAAGTATATTATTATTTCAATTCATGTACATACACACATAAATAAATACATACATACATACATATATACATACATACATACATACATACATATATACATATGTGCATACATACGTGCATATATACATACATACGTATGAATTAGCGCGTAATATTTTTTGTTAAAACGCACAAACGTTCAATTCGAGAATTTTTTAAAGATCTCGTAGAAATTTTAATCAAATTCCTCTCCATTCGGGGAGACGATGGAGTAGCGATGAGGTGGTCGGGGAGGTGGGATGACGACAGGGAAGGAGCGGGGATGTAAGGTAGAAGTTATCATTTCGCGGTCTCATTAAAAAAATTTAACGCGTAGCAAAAATATATTGATTGGATCGCGAATTCGTTGAATTGTGAAATATTTATAATTTCGTATTGTCAATTTTATTAAGTAAAAATTAATCTCTCTCTCTCTCTCTCTCTCTCTCTCTCTCTCTCTCTCTCTCTCTCTCTCTCTCTCACTCTCCCTTTTTTTTGGTAAAAAGATTTTAGAAAAGAAGAGAAGAAAGGCAAATGTTATCGATCTCAAATGTTCTCTGCACCTTCTCGATCATTTCCTGATTATCGAACGAAAATAAAAGTTCAAATCGATATATGTACATATATATATATATATATATGTATATATTTTATATAATAGTATATTATATAAAAACAAAGTTTATATAATAGTATGACTGATATGCATCGAGCAATGATATTATTATAAAACTTAAGTGTTATCAAAAAACTTAAGTACTTATACTCACTTACTACTACGTTGCGTGTATTAGATGCGTGTTTGCACGCTCATCGCCGCCTATCGATCGTTCGATCTGAGAACTAATTAATTTATTAATAAGTAAATAAATAAAGAAAAAAAGAGAGAGAGAGAGAGAGAAAAAATAAAAAAAGAAAAGAAAGGAACAAAAGAAAAACCCGTCGAGTTCTAATTAGATTTGAATTGCATCGAATCTAATCGAATAACGGGAAAGATACGTTGATCCGTTTCACTGATAAATCTGTCCTCAACGAAGTAACACGAGTTTTCAAGTGTTATCCAAGATTAAAAGATAAAGATCGTTCTCGATCGAACGACAGTTAGCACATTTCCAATACGAGTATATACATACATATTTGTGTGTGTGTGTGTGTGAAGTGTATTCACAGGGTGAGTCAAAATGTTTCTCTCTGGAATAGTACAAAAAACTTCTAAAACGATTTGATAAATCAACCTTAAGTACTTTTAGATTTCTTTCAACCTTGCAATTAAATTTCTCTAAAAGTTTTAATAGTTTTACGATTTGATACAATCCCTTCCTTTTCTTCCCTTGGCCCTCCTTCAACCCCTCGTCCCTGGAAAAAAAAAGGAAAGAAAAAGAGAGACAAAACAGAAAAAAAAAAGAAAGAAAGAAAAAAGGAAGATTCATGAATTAGCCTGAATTAATCTCTCTTTCTCTCTCTTTCTCTCACGTGAAAAGAAAGAGAAAGGAAAGAGTGAATGAATCTTTTTCTTTTTTTTCTTCGTTACTTCAAAATGTATCAAGAAAAAACTTTTGACCCAATCAATGACCCTTTGACCCAATCAATCCCATAATTGCACGGACACTTATATTTACATACGTAGATCTATGTCTGTATGTATATCTATCGTTTGAAAATTGTCCAATGGATAATCTAATGAATACATAGAGAAAAAAAAGAAAGAGAGAGACAGAGAGAGAGAGAGAGAGAGAGAGAGAGAAAGAAAGAAAGAATGAATGGAAGTTCAATGGATGGAAGTGGAACAAACGCAAGACGAGTCAGACTGCTTGAGGATTTCGGTGAGGCCCAAAGCGAGCCACACGACTATATATATACATGTATATACATATAGTATATAGTATATATAAACGATGCATTATGGTAGTAGAAACACGTGTGCCCCCAAGAGAGCCCGCCTAAAAAGGTTCGCGCCAAAACTTTCGACTACCCTGCTTTCTTTCATGCTCTTACATTTAACTATGCCAATAAATCGATCCGATACATACATTTATCTACATACATACGCGCGCGCACACACACACACACACACACATACATAAATAAATGTATGTATGTATTTTATGTATATATGTATGTACGCAATTTAAATATCATTCTATTTGAATTTAATCTAAACATTTCAACTTTGACTTTAGATTCCGAGTAAATAAATAAAGAAGAAGAAAAAAAAAAAAAAAGAAAGAAAAGACAAGAAAAATTAAAATGACCATAACGCACGTGAAGACCGACTGTGATAAGATAGGAAGTGATTAAAAAAGAAAATTAAAAAAAAATATATGTATATATATATATATATATCGCTTTGAACATACGACGAAATTTGTCTTGTTTGATATATCGTCGATACGATAATTGAAATTGTTCAAAATACGATCATAAAACGATCGAACAATCATCAATCGAACGCAAAAAAAGAAAAGATCGTATATATTCAATTCTAACTTGAAATTGTTCGAAACTAAATAAATCGTATGATTCAAATCTCCTGTATGTACTACTTGTTCGTGTAATTTGAAGATTCGTAGAGGGCAAAAAAAAAAAAAGAAAAAAGAGAAAAAAAAAGAAAAAAAAAGAAAAATATGATCTCTCTCTCTTTTTTTCTCTCTCTCTCTCTCTCTCTCTCTCTCTCTCTCTCTCTCTGTCTCTTTCTTAAAAGGATTAAATATCTTCTCTTAGAGGGGATGAGATGAGGAGATAAATGGAGAAGGGTTTGACATGATTACTTTCTTATTCGTTTCGAAACGTATTAAAATAGATTATCGAGGAACCTTTCAAGGATATTTATTTTCAGTATCTACATCTTCCTCCTTCTCATCCTTCTCCTCCTCCTCCTCATCCTCATCCTCATCCATTTCTACATCCTCCTCTATCTCCTCTTCGTAGTCGTCCTCGTAGTCCTTGTCGTTGTAGTCGTCGCCATTATTATTGCACTTCCAAGGTCTCACAGTCTTTCTCCTCCATGGTTATAGAGGTGCCTGCAACTCGTCGTCCTCGGTGCAAATACACGTGCCTTGCCCATTTTTACGGTCAACGTCCGGTCAGTGCGCCATCAGACTTTAGCACTCCTTTTACCAACGCAAGCAACATGCTGCACGTGCAGCACCGTCCACCGTTCTTCTCTTCCCCCTCCCCCTACCCTTAGCCCCTTCCCTCACTCCCTTTTCCGTTCTTTCTCCCACTCTCATCCCCCCCCTCTCTCTCTCTCTCTCTTTCTATCTCTATCTATATCTTT
>NC_140833.1:2380000-2402500 GCF_050613455.1 Vespa mandarinia | reverse complement strand
ACTACAACTCAGAAATTAAAATTATTGTGAGGCAATAAAGTCCTCAAGCGAGCTGGAAGTATTTAATTTCATTAAAAAAAAAAAAAAAAAGGGGAGGGGGAAAATGTCGAAAGACATACTAAAGGAATTCGTACTTTGAAAGAATTGTCCTTGTTGTTCGAAACATTCCTAAGACTTTTTGTAGAGATCATCGGTGACGAGGACGATGGTTCTTCATTCGAAATATAATAATTCACATTCCTCTTCCTCGTCGACAAAATTTTCTTATCGGCTTGACTATTATTAGACCGTTCGTAATTTATCGATTTTTCAATGAAATTTTTTTCACCTTTAAATTTACTCGACGACGGTCGTTGTTGCTGTTGTCCACCATTGAACGGTCTACTTTCGAATCGTCCCAATCGAGACTCCATCGATTCGAATCGATCCCATAAATTTGAACTCGTTGAAAATAAGGTGGCCATTTAATGACTGTGACGTCAATTCGTTCGTGCAGTGAATTCAAAAAAAAAAAAAGAAAAAAGAAAAAAGAAAACAAAAAAAAAAAAGAGAGAAAAAAGAAAAAATTAAAACTACGAATTTTGAATATAATTATCCCGAAAGGAAAATCTTTTTATTAGGTATTTAACCTTTAAGTGTCAATAAAAAAAAAAAAAAAAGAAAGAAAGAAAAAAAATTATATTCGATCGAATAAATGAGAATCTCTAATCGATTACATCGCGTCATCTGTATTTATCCATTTAATCCTAATTTCACTTTGTGCATTTTATCATTTCAAAAAATTCGTTTACTTTTCTTTTTTTTTCCTTTTTGTTTTCTTTTCTTTTCTTCTTTTTTTTTTTTTTTTTTTCTTTCTTTTTTATAGACAGTGCTATGGGGTACCAACTTAATGCGCAAACTAATTTGTTCAACGAATACGTTTTGGCTGTGACCAGGTAAGCGTATATAAATTTTTTGTTTCTTTTTTCTGACTTCTTTTTTTCATAATAATAACAATAATAATGATGATGATGATGATGATGATAATGATAATGATGATGACAATTAATAATAATTTCATAGTTATTGTTATTATTGTAAAAAAATTATTATTGTTATGTTATTATTATTATTATTATTATTATTATTATTATTATTATTATTATTATTAATAGTACAATGTACAAAAAGTTAATACTCAATGAAATAAAATATTATAATATAATAAAATTATATTAATAATAATAATAATAATAATAATAATAATAATAATAATAATAATAATCAATATTACTTATAGCAATACAATTATAATAATTGAAGTTATAATATAATAAAATTGTTATAATAACAATAACAACGATAATAATAATAAAAGTTCAAACAATTTTTAAATTCATCTTTCTAAAATCTATTTTAGAATGTCTCAAATCATGCAGCATAGATTTACAAATGTTTGGACATCGTTCAACCTGATATTCAGATTGACAAAATTAGGAAGAGAACACGATCATGCTCTTAAAATAATTCATAGTTTCGTTGATAAGGTAAAACAATGTTAATACATATAATTAATATATAAAGATATACATATATATATATATATATATATATATATATACATATATACGTATATATACGTGAATATGTCTGTTAATATAATTAAATATTAATATTTAAATAATTTAAATCTTTGATCCTATTTAGATTATAGCCGAAAGAAAACAGGAATGGATAAACAATCAAAATGACGATTCTAACAAACCAATGAAGAAACATCGTGCTTTGTTGGATTTGTTATTAGAAATATCGAAAGATGGTACAATCTTGACTGATACTAACATTCGCGATGAGGTTAATACGTTTATGTTTGCTGGCCACGATACAACAGCTACCAGCATATCCTGGATATTGTATGCTTTGGGAAGACGACCCGAATATCAGGTTTTTATTAATTTAAATTTTATTTTTTCTTTTTTTTGGTAACACATCTTTTTAAGGGGGAAAAAAAAGAAAAAAAAATAAATTTATTTACAACTGACGAGTCCTAATATAAATTATCATTAAATTTCTACAATTAATTATTAAATTTTATTTAATAATTAAAATATTAAATAATACGATTTAATAATCAATATAATATTAATCTATATGAACTACATTTTTGTGCCCTATTTTTTGAAAGAAAAGAAAAGAAAAAAAAAGAAAGAAAGAAAGAAAAAAATAACCGAATCAAAAGACTCGATATATTTATTATTATTATTATTAAATTGACGATTCATTCGACATATTTATTATATTAAATTGAATTAAAATTTAAATTAAATTTAATAATTTATTAACAATGATATAATATATGCGTATATATATATAATTAATTTATTAATTAATTAATATATAATAACAACGTTCGTATTAATAATCAATAACCAATTTTATATAATTATAATAATGTCAATTGTTAAATAACATTTACAAAATTTTTAGGAACAAATCCTAGACGAATATGACGAGATTATCGGTGACAAAGAAATAACATTAGAAACATTAAATAAATTAGTTCTATTGGACGCATGCATCAAAGAATCATGGCGTCTCTATCCGGTGGTTCCATTAATTGCCAGACAAATTTATAATCCCATTAAAATACGTAAGTATTATATACATGACGATTAAATTAAAAATTTTTTTTATCAATTAAGAAAAGAAAAAAGAAAAAATTATGAAAATGTTTTCATCGATTTCTTTTTTACTTTTTTGTCTTCATCTTCTTTTTCTTCTTCTTCTTCTTCGTTTAGTGGGACACAATATTCCAGTTGGTTCGACGGTCCTAATAAACTCATATCTGTTACATCGAGACGTTCGCTATTTTCCCGAACCTGATGTCTACAAACCCGAAAGATTTTTACCAAGTAGCCCTAAATTACCATCGTACACGTTCATACCATTCAGCGCGGGATCACGCAATTGTATAGGATCGAAATTCGCGACAATGGTCGTTAAAGTGTTCGTCTTATCGATATTAAAATCTTATCATATCGAATCGTTAGTGACCGAAGACAAACTTCGTCTTATATCAGAATTAGTTCTCGTTAATAAGGACGGAATAAAATTAAAAATTACACCAAGAACGCGATGATTTCGAATATAATTTGTTTGTTTGTTTGTTTGTTTTTTTTTTTTTTTTTTTTTTTTTTTTTTTTTTTTTTTTATTCCATTATCAAAATGGACGTCCTATAATATATCTATGTATATATACATACATATATATATATATATATATATATGCACGTACGTATAATAACATATTTGCATCCTTGTATATCATCTTGTTTAAACAGAATCGTTTAATATAGATTTATAAAATATTTGTAGATTATTGATTAAATTTAAGCTAAATTATACAATTAGTCGTAATTGATATTTCGTTGCTAAATAATTATCTCCTACGAATTGTAATTTCCTTCAATTATATCGAAAAACTAACGTGTGATATCTTAGAAGAAATACAAACATAAAGAAAAAGATAGAAATATATATAAAAAATGGAGAATATGTATTTTTGTAATATTAAATATATATATATATATACAAAGGATATGTAATCTTTTGAAAAGTACAGGTTATATAATTGGCGTTTAAAAATTACGACGTAACGATATTGTTATAACAACTTTGTTAATGTAATCATAATATGTTTATGCCATTTATACATATATATATACATATATATATATATATAACACGAATGAAATATTATTTTTAATAAGAAAGTTAATTTTACTTACAATTGTGTTTGACTTCTCTAATTCGATGTTATCCTTCCAATGTTTAGTTCCATAATAATCTCTACTTCTAATTTAGTCACGTGACATAGACGGCGCAAGTATTCATTTCTTGAAAACGTCCATTAAACTCCGCTCTAGTATTACAGATGGCGCCAAAGATGTTTTCTTAGTTACCTACATACAACTAAATTATAAAAATTTGAACGCTCTAGGTAATAATATTTGTTGATTCTATTTTATCTATCGAATTTTAACTCGTCTTACTTACGATAGACTGCAGTAATTTTTATATGTGGATTTATCGTGGACCCATTATGTAGAAAGAACAATTTGCACAGTAAGTAATAATTGTAATATGTTTGTTTAGTTTTGTTCGATATACAGTAGGTATAATCATACTATGACTTCTACCATGTATGGCTGTGATCTCTAGAAGAGTCGAAGGAAGAATGAATGATTTCACTTGTGTTATTGGGGTCTTTGCCGTCTCCTTTGTTTTTGAAATCTTTGTTGTCTTTTACTTTGTTTACTTGGTTTCTCACGTGTGCGTTTGATGGCGCTGAGGCATGTTAGTTATATGTCTTGCCGAAGGAGGCGTAATAGTCGCGACGAGATCGTCACAAATAAACTATGTATATGTATATATATATATGTACATAATATTGTTATAATATTGTGATATAATAGAAGTGTAAAATCTCAATAATTAAAACATAAATGAAAACATGAATGACATCAAAGAACAAAATGTTTTCTCTGATATTAATAAATTGGACGATACGACGTACGAAAAGAAAGAAAAAATTATTTCTAATGAGAATACAAAGTCAGATTTGGATCATCAGGAATTGATTAAGTTGACCAAAGAAGCTATAGATAATGTAATCGAAAGTGATCCTTTTCTTTCTGGATTACCTTTGAACGTAACGGTTGAAGAAATTAAAGCACAAATAGCTGTGGCTCAGGGACAGGCGATAACATTATTTTTAAATCGTGGAGAATTGCCAAAACTTTCTATCGTGGTAATATGCATTTCCATTATGTAATATATTCTTATCATTTTACTTTAATTGTAGATAATTAAACGCTCGAATTCTTTGTATATTTGAAATAACTTTTATTTGTTTAAATTTAGGTACCTACTCATACAACTACGGTACTTGATTTAAAAAGAGCCATCAAGAGACATACAAATTTGTGCTTCAAAAGAGATAATATTAAGAAGAAAATAAGTTGGAAACACGTTTGGAAAAAATATAACTTATGTTTCGACAATGTACAGCTCTTAAACGATAGAGAAAATTTAAGAACATACGGTATCACCAATAAAGCTGAATTATATTACGTTAAAAAGTATAGAGAAAAAAATAAATTAAGAAATATCATTAAGAATACATGACATTATTTATACATACATATATTATATTTATACAATTAAATTATTAATCTATTGATTCTTTTTATCATCTGATTTATTATACCATGAATTAAAAATCTGGCATTTTAAATTTGAATTACATTCTTCTAACATAAAACATGTCAATTCAAATGCTGCAGATTTATTATGATTTGTTACTATTAATATTCTTAGATTGCGTAATTTGTATAATGCTTCTAATGCCTTTTCAGTTACATTTTTACAATCAGATATATCTAAATACTCTAATGTTTGATATTGTCCAACTATTTTGTCGACACACCAATCATCAATATATTCGCAGCCCTTAAAACTGAGCCATTTTAAATGATAAAGGAAATCCATATTTTTAAGTCCTTCGTATGATATTAATGTATTACTTGCATCAATACAAGTAATAACATAATTTGATTTATATGAATTTGGTAAACGTACAGGTTTATTCTTTGATGCTGCTAACCAATCAGAATTTTTAAACTTTACTTTTCCATTCCATTCAATAATGAAATATGCAGCAGCTATGTTACTACCCAATAGATTCATTCTTTCAGAATTAAATTCTTGTTCTTTAACAAATAATAATTTCTTATTATATTCCCACCACATTTTAACATTACCTAAAGACAATGATTGAGTTGACGGAGCTTCTGGTTTAAACCAAGAGAAACTTGTATCAGTTTCAGCTTTTGGTTCTGTATCTTCTGGACTTATAGATTTTACACCACATAAAAATTTTGAACAATCCTTTATATTACGTGGTACACGTTCCATTAATATATTTCCAGTGCTAAAATATTGTAAACCTTTCACATTAATCAAATGATGATTGGTTTTAATTAATTCATCAAATATCAATTTATTGATGAAATGTTGTAACAACATATTGCAGAAAACAAATATGTTGCAGTAATGGAAATCAGTCTTTTTAATGTTTCTCGATTATAATATTCTTAATTTTTCTTTGAATTTAATATAATTTTCTTTACTTGAACATGTTTAACTTGAACAGGTTATAAATATTTGCGACACTTTGTATTACGTCTATTACCTTAAACTGATTGGTCGAATTTTATTATAAGAACCAATCAGATTTGTCCATTGTTAAGAACAAACTCTTATATTTTTATTTCTTTAAAATAAAATAGAAAATGTCGTCAAACCAATAGAATTTAATTTCTGTCAATTAAAACTTTAAATTTTGAAACAACAAAATTTATATCATAATTGAAATGTTCTATTTATCGACGTGACGTAAGGAATTAATATGGCGGCATCAGCTGCTTCTAGTACTATGTTCTATATGTATTAAATATGAACGTACCACAAATGTGAAGGAAATAGAGCTATCGAATTTGTTCGAGATTTATATTACGAACTTTCTTCTTTTTTCTTTTCGTATATCTAAAAAAAAAAAAAAAAAACAGGAAAAATAGATTGTATATATATATATATATACATACATATATATATGTATATATATATATATATAAAATGTACTACTTGTATTACTTATGTCAATTTTTGGTTAAATATCCTAGTGCAGTCATTTTACAAAAATATTTTGACGTATGAAAGTGTCACGCCTGTGAGCTGTCAAGGATTTATTCATTTATACGACTACATTGCGAAGTAACATAATATAAGGAATAAAAATTATTTCCTTATTCTTCGTTAAAATATATTCTTAATAATTTATCGTCATGGAGGATATGCAAGAAGAGGTTAGTAATTGTTTAAGAGAAAAAAAAAAAAAAAGAAAAAAATAAATAAAATAAAATAAAATAAGAATAAAGAAAGAAAGAGAAAAGAATGAAAAAAGAATTACAATATTATTCATGAAAAGTTTATGTGTACTTACGTCGTTTTTCTTTTTTTTTTCTTTTTCTTCTTTTTTCTTTTTTTTTCTGGAAAATATGAAAATATATGTTATGAACTTATCATTTGAAAATGGAATTATATTTGTATAAGATATTTGTCATAAATTGGATAAATTATCTAATCATTCTTGTACTTTCAGACACAATTTGTGGTCGATACCGTAAGCAAAATTATTAAAGAAGCTATTGAAGTATCCATCGGTGGAAATGCTTATCAGCATAATAAAGTTAATCAATGGACATCAAACGTCGTTGAAGCTTGTCTAGGAAATCTTACAAGACTGCAAAAACCATATAAATATATTGGTTTGTATATCAATGATATATATATATATATATTGTTGTTAATTAACAAATTATATTATATATTTACCATATTCATTCTTTCAATTAATATAGTCACATGTACAATCATGCAAAAAAATGGAGCTGGATTACATACGGCTAGTTCATGCTTTTGGGATAATGCAACCGATGGAAGCTGTACCGTACGTTGGGAAAACAAGACTATGTATTGTATTGTTTCTGTATTTGGTTTAGGAATATAATACTTGAAGGATGACTTTCCAAATAATCTATATATTTCATGATTAAGTAATAAATATAGTAATATTGAAAGAAAAATTAAGGTATATGTATGCAGCTGCATAATATCTTTGCAAATTTGTCCTTTCTTTTTTTTTTTTCTTTTTTTTTTTCCTTTTTTTTTCTTCTTTATTTATTCTTTAACTCGTAATTTTTAACTCAGATATAAGAAAATATTTAAATACTAAGTGAAAAAGATCTTGAAAGTAATATTCCTGTACATTAGAATGCTTTATTATAAATATACATTTACTTGTGATGAACACACGTAGATTGGAAGAAGATAGAAAAATTATATTTTAATCGTTAATTAATTTTTTCATATATTTCAATTAAGTTTTGCTATTATAATTGCCTTATGATATATATATATATATATATATATATTTATATATGTATATATATATATATATTTATATTTTGTCAATTTAAATAAATCCAATTATTTTCTATAGTATGAAATAAAATATTTCGTATTAAGTTATTGTATTATTAAATTACATCATAAGGATAGAACATTATTGTCTATTAATACATAAAAGAAACATATATATATATATAAAGTGTAACTAAATAATATATTCTATGAATTAAATTCTTTTTTGTTTTTTGGTAGTGTTTATTTAACAGTAAGAACAAAGCTTGAACACTTATTTCTGTTTTTTTTTTGTTCTTTTCTCTTTTCTTTTTTTTTCGTTTTTTCTTATTTTTTTTTTTTTTTTTTTTTTTTTTTTTTTAATACTTTGTTTACCAATCATTGTGGAAGTTTACTAATTAATATTAGTATTAGTCAAATCTATAAAAAAACTAAACTTGTGAATAAAATTCAATCAATGGAATACAAAAAAAAAAAAAAAAAAAAAAAAAAAAAGGAAAAAAAAACCAATGTCAGCCTTAAAAGAAGATTTTAAACTGTTTGTTTATCAAACAAATAATTATCATAGAACATTTCATCGTCCAATAACAACATATTAATATTTAAATTCATCAACTCTAAATTATCATCGTCAATATAGAAATCCTCTATAGAGCTATTTATTGAATGATCCTGAAATAATGAAATATAAATATAAATTACGTTGGAATAATTTCTAATGAATTATTATCATTGTACTTACAGCCTTACGTATCGGTAATTTGCCCAATTGCAAATTATTTCCTAATTTTGGATGTGGAAATGTAGCTGGTAAAGAACGTCGTCTTTGTAATGACATTTTATTATTACAGGCTTTGCAATTATTATCTAATGTCGATGGAAAGGGCAATTGAAAATCATGCTTTTCATCAATCGATATTGGTGAAAAGAATTCTTTGGATGAAATTTCATTGAATACTTTTTTATTATTATGTTCTATCGTATCAGAATTATGAATTGGATTTTCGAAACGTTCAATAATTTTTTCATATTTTTCATCTTCATTTATAAAATTATTCGTATCAGTCTTAGAGTCATAAACATTATTTTCCAATGTTTCAATATCGATAGACATATTTTTATTTAATAAAGATGATGATCTACATGTATAATCCATTTTCTTTTTAGTTTTTATTTCTTCTATATCGTCGGTATAAGTCAAATCGTATGCTTTGTCGATAAAAGGTTTATTAATGTACGTGTTCTTTGTTATATTATTAATATTATTATAAGATTGTGAAGGTAAGCATGATGTAATCGCATCATTTTGAGTAGACGTAGAACAAATTATTTCAGTTGCTCGATCTAATGCATCTTTCAGAATTTGTAACGAGTTATTTTTATTATACACTATTTCCTCCGATTCCGGTATATTTTCAATAAGTACCCTATTATTTTGCACATTTTTTTCTATAAAAATAAAAATAAATATATTTCATTATAATATTACCTATTATTAAAAGTATTGCAATTTTTTAATAAAATATATATATATATATATATATATATATATATATATAATCCTTTATCACAAACCTGACTTTTTATTTGTATTAAATATTTCTGAATATTTTATGATATCTAATTTCGTAGAAATATTTTCAGAACTTTCTTCAGATGTTTGCTGTCAATTAAATTAAAAGATTAATATATCGATGTCAATTATGTTCACTAAATATTAATCTTAGATAACGTTGATACCACTTCATTTTTGTCCTCTTTCCTCATTTTCGATATACAAATTTCTTTTTCTTTTTTCCATAAGGATGATTCGAAAAAGTTTTGAGGATCTGGGATTAGTACCCGTGGTTGCATTATTGCATTTTTAATATTGGCAGGCATCTGAGAGTAAGGTTGCTATATGAAGAAGAAAAAGAAGAAGGAGAATATTGATATAAGAAAAAAAAATTAACCGGTAATAACATCAATAACGTCATAAAAAAAATTTAACGATGAACAAAAAAAAAAAAAAAAAAAAAAAAAAGAATTATTCATGCAAAAATACTTTGCGAGTTGCTTGACTCGGTGATACGTAAGATGAATCATATGAGCCAGGAGATTTGTTAAATTTTGGTTCTAAACATGTTTTATGACTTGCGGGTTTATGCGGCTCATAATCTTTACTTTTCACTTTGGACAATAGCTCCGTGTCCTTAATCGAATCTATTGAAATAAAATAAATATTTAAAGGATTTTATTCTAAGGTTAAAAACATTTTCTTTTAAAATTCATATTGTTCTTACTTCTTAAACTTTGTCTTTGTTCAAACAATTGTGGCGAACGTATACCATTAAAAAAACGTTCTCTTCTATTAGCAAGAAGTTCTTTAAGACGTTGCAAATTGAGACGTGCATTTACATCAATTGGAATATCTTCGACAAGATCGGTAACACCACCAAGAGATGACGATGATATAGAGCTATTATCAGATTCCGAAAGATTTTTTGGTATTCTTACTTTTTTATATAAATTATTCGATGTCATAGACTTTTTCATTTGTTGAGACTTTCTAAATGTATTGAAAGATTTTAGTTTCGACATATCCAAATCCACATTGTTATTTTTCTTTTTTATTTCTTTATTTTCTCGATCCAAAGAATGCAATTCATTTTCTTCATGATTATTGTACAAATCCTTCGATGGTTCATTTTGAATTAAAGTATTTTTTATATCGGTGGTACTAGGTAAGTCTATGGGAACTTCGGTGTCACACGTACGAATCTTAGTTCTTGTAGGATCCAAATATTGTTTAGTTTTGATAGAATTAAAATAATCCTTACTTTTCGTAGGATCCAAAATTTTTTTATTTATCGTAAGATCCAAACATTCTTCGGTTAAATTATTTGGTAAAGGGATTTTATGCTGATCTGTTTTAATTGATTTTTCGACAATTGGTGTTACAATTGTCTTATTTATTTCTGTTTTGTCCTTTTTGCACTCATCAACATATACGGGATCCTTATGCTCGTATTGTATCTAAAATTATGATTATGACGATGATATCAACAATAATAATAATAATAATATTAATAATAATAATAATAATAATAATAATAATAATAATAATAATAATAATAATTATAATGGCCTAAAAAAATTATTAAATCAATTGCAAGTAAGTTAAACTCACCTCAAGACTTTGCAACAATCTACGTATTTTATTAATATCGATATTTCGTTTGGCGATATCAATTTGTAAAGCAATTTCTAATAAACTATTAATTAAAGGTATGGAATTGCATAAATCTATGGGAATACCATGTTTCAATTGTAAATACTGTTTCTTGACTTCTGTTATGTCGCAGCCATTCCATGGTACATGCACTGTTAAACAATTGGACATATTTAAAAAATATGATGACGTAATAAAAAATATAATAATGAAAAATATAACAAAAACAAAAAAAGAAAAAAAAAAAAAAAGAATTAGAAAACAAACGAGAATCATAATTTCTAATTTATTTTTCAAACTATTTATATATTTCATATAAATCTTATAAATATAAATTAGTACAATGGTACTAACATTAGTCTCATTCAGGCAAACTACATTATTAATTAAATAAAATGCAAAGCTTACTCGTGCACATTTCCCATATAAGTAAGGCAAGCCCATAAACGTCGTTCTCTTTGCAAGATATACCAGAAAATAATTCCGGTGCTTGCCATCTAAATATTTCACTACGTAAAATATCCTCGTACTCTTGTTTGGGCTTTGGCTACAATAGAACATAAAAAAAAAAAAAAAAGAAAAGAGAGAAAAAAGATGAAGAAGAAGAGGATGAAAAATTTTAAAGCAGAAAAAAATAAAAGAAAAGAAATAAATTAATAGAAAACAAAACAAAAAAAAAACAAAAAAAAAACAAATCAACTAATGAATCATCTTGCAAAAAAAGAACAAAAAAAAAAATAAAGAGCAAACAAGAAGAAACAAAAAAAAAAGAGAGAGAGAGAGAGAGAGAGAGAGAGAGAGAGAGAAGGAGGTTGGGAAAGAAAAGAAAAATAAAGAAAAAAAAAAAAAAAAGAAGAAGGGCTCTTTGTGAGAGACAGAAATTCCATCTAATTCATGGTCATGCCATTTAATTAAAATCCATTTGAACGACTTTCGTGAATCCAAATTATTCTCTACCGGTCTACCTAGATTACCCGCATTTTAAGTATCATCCGGCACCGTTGCAATAAACCTCGGTCATGGTAGAACGATTTTATACAGAAATCTACATTTCGTAGGAAACTAACAATAGTGTACACTGTTGTGTCCAGAGTTTCCTGCATTTCAACGTCGGTGCTGGGTGCGTCACGTGAATCACGGAAATGACGTATACTGTACAACCACCACCATCACCATCACTACTACTACCTCCACCTCCTCCTCTTCCTCCTACTCCTCCTATTCCTCCTACTCCTACTCCTCTACCTCCACCTCCTCATCCTCATTCACTGTTATCCCATTAAATCTTTCCTATTAACAAAGCTATTTCTCTTCGTTGTAACGCAGCGGGCGCAACTACCGAGTAAAAACAAAGAAAATAGGACGATGAAAAAAAAAAAAAAAAAAAAAAAAAGAAAAAAAAAGAAAAAAAAAAAAATTCCATTCTATTTTCATATAGAGGGTGTATCTGATTTGACGGTACAATCCGATATGTTATGATATTGAATCTGCGATGAGATCTTTTCTTTTTTTCTGTTTTTTTCTTTTTTTTTTTTTTTTTTTTTAGAAGATTTCATTTTCGAACAAATTTCGATTTGCGGATACAAGTAAATGTACATTTGCATTTACACTTACTTGTATCATCATACGCTACTTTTGCGTATTATCGTTGGTATTAATTTTACATTGGTATAATGAAGGATGAAAGATGATATAAGAGTATTCTTTTTATATCGAAATAAATTTGTAAAAATTATTGATAATTATTGATGACGAATTGAAAAATTTGATTGATTAATATAAATCACGAAACGATCAAGTATATTCTTCTTTATGTTTGATTTATTCGTCGCGTGTAAATGAAAGCGAATATATTTTTTTTTATTCTGCAAACTTTCGACTTTAAATACATGTACATATATATATATATACATATAATCGCGCGTGTGTGTGTGTGTGTGTGTACATGTATACATTTTTTTTTATATATCTTTTTTATAATTTTATATATCTCCCTTGTTTTTTTCTTTCTTTTGAAATACATACGAGATATATATACCTTAATATATTGAAACAATATTTATTGTTTATATTTTCGTTGATATTGTTGACTTTTATATCGTTAAAAAAAATAAAAAAATAAAAAGATGTCCAATAATCTTTTTTGTTTTTGTTTTTGTTTTGTAAAGAATAGAGAGGATTCACGAATGTAAAAAAGAAAAAAAGAAAAAAAAAGAAAAAAAAACTAAGAATACTAAAAAAAAAAATAAAACTAAAAAAGAAAAAGATAATATTAAAAAAAATGGCTTACTTTACCCAAGTTGATTGCCAATTCCCATCCTGCTAGTTTAACAGTTTCGCCAAAGGCGAGATAAACGCAATGCGAACTAATAGCACTATGAACGTAACCACGCATGTGTGCATGCCTAAGTGCATCAGCCAGTTTACCGGCGAACCTTGCCATCTCTCGAACGGAAATTCGTTCGCCTTGCTCGTGCATGTAATTGTAAAGGGTACAGTCAACAGGTTCGAGAATCGATACGAGACCGTAATCCTCCGTATGCGTCATCGCCATTAACATCACTATGTTTGGATGTCGAATTTTTCTAAAATGAGGAGTAAAAAAAAATGGGGGAAACAAAAATTGAGATAACAATTCGTTAAACAATCGTTAACATTTCAATTGGAATTTTTACAAATTTGCAAAGAGGGAGAAATATATATATATATATATATATATATATATATATTAGAATTTATGTATGATATCATTTAACGTGAAATATTATTTATTAATATATTAGGTTGGAAACTATGAAACGGGCGTTTTCGTTTAGTCTTTATTTTCATTCAACGCCCGTTTCATAGTTTCCAATCTAATATCAAGATGATATATATGTCTAAAATTTGTAAGTCCATTGTGATTCTAAAATATCGTCTGGTCACGTTTATCACGTAGATATATCCATGTTCAAAAAGAAATATTAGTTTTTCAACATTTCAAATAAAATAAAATAATATATATATATATATATATCAAAAGTAAATGCCCAAAATATCTTTAGAGTCATAAGATATAATGATACTGAAAGTGAATTATTATTTTTTTCTTTTTCTTTTTTTTAAGTATTTCAATTCAAATTTTATATATACCTAAATGAATATATTTAAAATTCGTAATAATGAATTACGTCATACATCGTATGACAGATCTGTTTGAAAGTGTAATACATTCTATTTTAACAATAGAATAAAAATTATATCTATCGAAAGAAAAACTTTTGTAAAATTTGTAATAATTATTTATAAATTTTGAGAATCAAATTGTGCAATTGGATTTGTTTGCTGAAAGTGAAAAAATATTTCTGATTAATATTTCAATTTAAATTTTATTACAATCAAGAGAGAGAAAAAGAAAAAGAGAAAGAGAGATATTTAAAATTCGTAGACATGGGTTCTTAGTTATCATTTGATGATCACTTGATGATAGTAATAATGATTGTTGAAAGTGAAATATCGCAATGTAGACTTTCTCACGTTCGATCGAAATCACAAAAGAAAAAGGGAAACTCATAACTTACGTGAGAATTTCCATGTCGGTTTTGACCGCGTTTCGACATTCCGGATGCGTTTGCCTCTTTAACGAGATCCGTGTATTTTCCCATTCGGCATATATCAATTCCAAATATCGATCCTCCGTTCCGGCGACCAAACCAATCTCAAAGATCTCTGAGGCTGTTACGTTTGGTACATCCAATAATAATATCGAATTGTCTTCTTCTTCTTGTTGTTGTTGTATCGTTTTTTCCTTGTTACAATTCTCATTATCGTTCTCCACATCTTTACCATTTTCCGTTAACAAACTAACACCACCATTTACGTCTAAATTGTTTTGCGATGTTGCGTCTAACATAGTCGTTGAAAATCTTCGACGATCTACGAACGCTTGTAATGCGTTCCGATAAGATTCACTGAAAGAGAAAAAAAAAATATATATATATGTGTATGTTTATGTGTGGAGATATATATATATATGAAATAAAGTGAAATAATAAATTTTAATTCGTCATTCGTATGCTTGAGGTTGTCGCTGTTGACAATTTTCAATTTCCCGCCTTTCGATCTTCTTATTTTTTTTGTTTGCTTCCGCCATATTGCTTTTCTTCTCTCTCTTTCTCTTTCTCTCTCTCTCTCTCTCTATTTCTCTATCTTTGTCATTTATTTAAATATCTCGTTGAAAAGCGGGAAATTTGAAAACACTATAATGCTATAAGATATGGAGATAAAATAATTCACATATTATGCTCGTTATTATCATTGAATTAAATATTGATTCGACGAAATTTTATTTAAGGGATTTATTTAAAAAATTGAAAAAGAACAAAAAAAAGAAAGGGAATTTTTTACTCGATCATGATCTCAGAAAAAGTTCTGATATGCTATCAAAATATTATTTGCAACTATCATAAAGCAGTGATTCTCAATTGTCGAATTAAAAATCTTACATTTACTATAATTGCGGATTGTAGATATAAATAATTCTTCATTAATATATATATATATATATATATATGTGTGTGTGTGTGTATAATTTATAATAATTCTTTTACCAAATGAATTTCTTTTTCGATTTAAACACGTTAGAAAGATTCTCAAGGGATAATTCGTGCGACCGTAAAGCAACGGCAATCAATCCTCCCGATAAAAATCATACAATTTATAGAGATTCGTTAAAAAAAAAATTGTTAATTTCTCGAACGTACTTCGTTTTCTCATTCAAACAAGTTCGAAAGATTCTCAAGGGATAATTCGCACGACCGTAAAGCAACGGTAATCAATCTTCGCGATAAAAATCGTAGGTTTAATAGCGATTCTTTAATAAAAAAAAAAAAAAAAAAATTGTTAATTTCTCGAACGTACTTCGTTTTCTCATTCAAACAGGTTCGAAAGATTCTCAAGGGATAATTCGCGCGACCGTAAAGCAACGGTAAATCAAATCTTCGCGATAAAAATTGTTACGTTTGAAAATGATTGATCAAAGAATTCTAAATTTTCCGAATTTACTTAGCTTTTTCATTTTATGATTTTAAATAGATTCGAAAGATTATTCACAAGAGATAATACGCAACGCGCAACGATAAAACGTCTAATAAAATGATCATGAGTTTCAATGAGGTTATGCCGGATTTATATAGAAGGAAAGTAAAAAAAAAAAAAAGGAGATCGAACTTACGCAACTTCATCGGCACTTTTCGCCCTTTGTCGTCGTTTCTTTGCATTGCAAATCGTCGTATAAGAAATCGACATTTTCTCTCTCTCTCTCTCTCTTTGCCCCTTTCTCTTTCTTTCTTTCTTTCCCTATCTCTTTGAAATTCTCTTTACTTTCCTTTCATACTACTTCTCTTTTTTTTTTCTTTTTTTTTGTTTTTATTTTTCACTTCTCTGATCTAGCCGAATTATATTTTACTGATGTTAAATTCGATAATCGATCAACGATGGCACCACCGGTTAGCGTTAAACTAAACAAAATTATGGATGAAAACCAATCAGAACAATCGAAATATATTACGTCTTATTGGACCAACGAATATAATTTTCGAGTAAACGTATTATAAAAGGAATTATCTCATTGGCTCATTTTTATCGTAATTTTTAATTGGCTAATTAGACGATTACCGTTACTTTTTATAAATGTGTATGTGTATATATATATATATTATATATATATGTCAGGGAGAGTTCCTCTTTTCCCCTCACGTCCCCATCCCACAATTGGCAACGGACATTTAGTAAATCGTTATGAGTTACTTACTTCGAAAAGGTTGATTGTCTCGACAAACTACGTCTGCTTCTATCCCGATAGCCAATATCTCTGTAAGTATAAACACAATAATATGTATATATAATCCATATTTATAAGAAAGATTAATAATCGATCGGAATTACGTGAGACATTAATAAAAAAGAAATAGAAAAGTATTACAAAATCGTGAATATATATTTTAACGAAATGATAAAACGTAAGAGTTTTATATCTTTGAAAAATACGATTTGATCGAATGATCAAAAATGATAATGGATTTGTGGTTTGAACGGAAAGGGAGAGGTATCATTTTAACGATCTCTTTTCGATTTTCATCGAATTAAACGATCGTTGAGATCATAAACTTTCTCTCAATATTTTATACCTTTGTCTTGATTATTATTACCTTGTATATATAACTTATGTTACTATGTAACGTTAGAATTTCGTATAGAACTAGTTTCTCATTGTCAGTCTCTCTCTCTCTCTCTCTCTCTCTTTCTCTCTCTCTCACGCACGCACACACGCACGCACGCACGCATGTATACTCTTATGTGTGTTACTTGTGTGTATATATATGTGTGTGTGTATATAATTGGTTGCGTATATATTATATATACGGAAGACAAGTTGAACTCATTATTAATCCAATTTGCATATGCAGGTTGTATACATTGAAATACATTCATTACTTGAATCTTAATAGAGAAAGTATCAAAGCACATTGGAATATTTAATAAATGTTAATCATGTCCGAGACTTTATTTTCAAGATCCGTATTACTATTATCTAGTGGCTATAGTTGGTACTAATATTAACGGGGATATCTTCTTTTAATGGTAATCAGATACGTGTTGTTACTTTGATTAGAATATATATATATATATACATATATTTTATATTCTATATTCTAATACATAGTTTATATATATATATATGTATGTATGTGTGTATATATTTTATTATATAAATTATATATTATTATGTTTGTATATGTGTCTGTATAAAATTATATAGTTTTATATACTAATACATAATACTACATGCATGTATTTATTTATGAGCATTAATATGGGTATTAATATATAAATTATTTTTACAGAAGAAAATGTAAGAGGAAGATGCACCTGTTCACGTGAGGTTGAAAGAGGAGAAAGATCTTAAGATCTTACGATCTTACGATCTTACGATCGTTATTTATACGTGGCAAGAGATCACGGAGGTCATTCGAGCGAGTCTACGATCTTGAGAAAAGTAGGTAACTGTTAAATTCTTATTCTACTCTATTCTATTCTATTCTATTCTATTCTATTCTATTCCATTCTATTCTATTTTATTCTATTCTATTCTGTTCTATTAGAACGGAGACGAAATTTATGTTTTAAGAATGTATTACTTTTTCTTTATTATATTTATTTATTTATTTATTTTTTTCATAGTTTCAGATCGTAAAATGCGACAGACAGTGATCCTCATCGATCCATATTATATAGTTTTATATATATCTATGTGATTTATTCGTTTTGTTCTTTAGTTTAGTTTTTTTTTTTATTTTTATTTCCTTTTTTATTTTTGTGATATTACGTTTTTCATTTCGTTCGCAATTAAAAATGGCGCCAAATTCGTTACACTCGTCTCGTTGATTTCATTTCGAATTGCGTGCAACTTTTATTAATATTATTTATTTTTTTATCGATACATATATGTGTGTGTGTGTGTATATATGTGTGTATGTATTTTGAATCAGTGATTTAGATTATTTTATAGAAATTATAAAAGTATGATCGAATTAATAAGATTTTTATTATTTCATCGTTAATAAAAAAATGGACTCGTCCGATAAGAGGTTAATTGAACGAATAAAGAAAAAACAAATGGACTCGTCCAATCAGAATTCGGTTGGAAGAAAAGAAAAAGTGGACTCGTCCAATAAAAACGTTAGTTGAAAAATAATGGACCCGTCGCGAAATATTCAAAGTTACGCGCAGAGGTAATAAACGCGATAAATATCGATTATTTCGCGCGAAATGCATTGTTTCGTTATTTTCCGGATAATATAAATAATATCCTGCAACAAATTGTCGTTAGAAAATAAAACAGAATTGCTTTTTTTTTTTGTAGGAGATTAGAGAAAAAAAATATTTCGAAAGTGAAAATATTCATCCTACTTCGTCGAAGAGATTATCTTCAGAAAGTTCATTCGTTCGAGTTTGTAAGTATAAATTTTTATTTCTATTAACTTTTCTATTTTTTTTTTTCCAATCTAATCTACCAGTATGTATGTATGTAAATATGTTTGTATTTGTATATATAATGAGTTAAAGAAAGAAAAATAAGATAGATTCCTTGTAGGAGAAAAAAAAATTCGTATTTGTTTCTCTCTTTTTTTTTTTTCCAAATTTTTTATCAACTTTTTTATTTCGTAATTTAATTTGATCTAAATATTTGTGACGAGATAAAAAAAAAATTTTTTTATAGCAAACAAGAAAAAAAGAAAATAGAAATTCCATCTTCATTTTTGAAAAGTTAATAAGAAAAAATAAATGAAAAAATCGTAAGAAAATTTTTTAAAAATGAAAAAATGTTTTTTTGTTAAGTCTCATTTTTATACATTTTTTTCCTATCACTCAGCATAACCTATAAACATTATCTAACATTCTATATGTTCTTTCCAATTACATTTTTTAATTTCATTTGACATAAACAAATGCGACAAATTTTCTTTTTTGTTTATAAAAAGTGCTGAAAATTTTATAGGAGTGGAAATATCGTGTATTTTTCTTTTTCTTTTTTTTCTTTTTATAATTTCCTTTTTATTAATTTCTGTTTTGAATTTGACCTGTATATATATTATATATTAATATATATACTATTTTTATATTTTCTAATCTAATAGAAACTAAATACATATAACAGATTGAAAAGAAAATAAGTATATAGGTTTCTTTTGCAGATCTTTTGAAAAATGAAGTTCTTATTTTTTAAATAAAAATAAATTAATCCATTACATTGACAAATAAATTTTATTGAATAAATATTGCAATATCAAAATTTCTAAATTTCACTTTACAAACATCACCTATACCGACACTATATTTTCTTTCTAATTCCATTTCATGATCTAATTTGACCTACATACATACATACATACATACATATATATATATATGTATATATACATACATATATCTATCTGACAAATCGAAATAAAATAAAAAAAAATAAAAATATATTTCCTTTTTTACAGGATGAAAAGAATTCAGTAAAAAAAAAAAAAAGAAGAAGAAACAAAAATGACGAGGAATTTTTATATCATAAACTCATCCAAGTAAGTAAATAAATTCCATTAATATAAATTTCTTTTTTATCTGTTTCATATTCGCTTGCAAACATTATCTAACATTATAATTTATTTTTAATTTCAATTTTATCTATATCTGGATATATATATATACACACACACACGCATATCCATATATATATATATATATATGTATGATATAAGATCAGATGAGTGAAATAACAACGGAATCTGTTGTAACAATCTCCAAGTACTTACTTTATTATATTCGAGAAAATGAGGAAGATATGAGAAATACGTGTACATCTATAAAATAATAATAATGCTATCATACATCTTGTGTATCTAAGCTAAGGTAAGGTAAGGAAGTAAAAGAGAATCGATTCTACTAACGGTTTTTAAGAAGTAACACGTAAGATCGAAACGACAGGGGCTCTCGTTCTTTTGGGCACACTGAGATAATTAGCCCGTGTCTTCGATACGCTTGAAAATTTTTTGAACATTTATTTTCTAAGGAAAGGTGGAGTAAAGAGAGAAGGTAATGTGGGAATAGAGAATGAGAGATTATTTTCGAGCGTAAAATTAAAAAAAAAGAAAAAAAAAAGAGAAAAAACGTTCACTTGTTAGCAGAGTACAAAATCAAACAATTGTTTTACTTGATCACGTTGACATTATTTAGTTTAGTATTTTTTTTTTTTTTTTTTTTTTACGTACGTTGTGTTTAACATACACACGTATGTGTGTGTATGTGTATAAAAATTTTGTAGAAATTTTTAATATAATAATTCTAAAATATTATTTTTGCATAATGTAATTGTATACGTATAAATAATGTATGATACATGTGAATAATGTATGATTAATATCGTATATATATATTAATATTTATATATACTTTAGTGCATATATTATTATTATTATTATTATTATTATTATATAGATATAAGTACTATTGTATATAAGTATTATTATATATACATTAAAAATCATAGAAACATTTCAATGGAAAGATCATTTTTATTAATATTGTTATTAATAAATTAGATAAGAAATAAAATAGAATTTAGAATAGAATGGAATCAAACGAAAGATATTACAGATAAGAAAGATAGATCATGTTGATTGTTTCAAAATCATTTGTCGTTTATCTTCTCTTAATAACTTTATACATTATAACATTAACAAAATCTTTTATCAACATACATGTACACAGACACACACACACACACACACAGAGAGAGAGAGAGAGAGAGAGACGCATATATGTACAAATAAACACAATAATAGATTTAAACCGAGTTTCGTTCTTGTTATCGTTATACTTGACACGAATGTAAACGTCCTTCACCTTTTCAATCATGATGTTATAATGAAAAAAATATACATAGTTTAATGTTATAAAACCGTTGTATACATGTATATATATATATATATATATATATACATGCAAAAGATAGAACTAACGTTAGATTCTAATGAAAGTGATTGGTGAGCCTGTTACTCCTTCAAAGAATTAATATATGTATATATATAAGAATATATATTCAAATGAATTCGTTAAATGAACAGAAAAAGAGAAAAAGAAAAAAAAATGAAAGAGAGTGAGAGAGAGTTATCGATGAAGAGTTTGTAATATGATAAGCTTCATGTATTTTGGTATAAAGGTCACATCTCTCTGTATGATTCAAATTACATGGAAGATGTTGATCTTGTTCTCTTACAAGTAATGTTAAATCTTACATTGAAAATTATTACAAGTTAATATTTTTCCTTTATTTATATATAAAAAGTTTTATATTAATTTATAAAAATTTTCTATTTTACATACACACACATACACATAAACATGCATATATATATATATATATATATATAAATAATTTGAATTGTAAAGCAATGAATAATTTTGCAATGTAAATAATATCATAAATGATTAATTGTAAGGACTTACTTTCGGAGCCACTTAAATACTCCTAACATTCCCATAACGTAATTGAAACGGCACAATGCGAATACGTCTTTTTTTAATATGCCGATTATGATATATTTTTAATCGATTGACCGATGATACTTTACTGCGCTTTTTATTTTTTCTTTTTAACTTTAAAATAGAAGGTAGGAATGTTATAAGAAAAAAAAATAAAAACGATAATAAGAAACAGATGCACGCGTAACGAATCTCCT
>NC_140833.1:2370000-2375000 GCF_050613455.1 Vespa mandarinia | reverse complement strand
TACAGATCCTATTAAAAAAAAATATATATATATATATTATATAGTTGGGATTAAATTTATAATCTTTTGTAATTGTTGTGTCGATATTGGACAATATTCATGGAAGAAAAAAAAAAAAAAGAAAAGAAAAAGAAAGCATTGAAAGGAAAGGAAAGGGAAAGGAAATTCAATCGATTTCACGTTTAACGATGAAAAATTTTCTTAATCTTAACAAGCAACTATTGATATCGAAAAACGACGTTGATTATAAAATCAGAAGAAAAAAATTTCTCTTATCAATACCTGATCATCGTTTATATATTGTCCTTGGATCTCTTCAGGACTTTCTTGACGTTGATTCAAATGTTCCAACTCGTCTTTCGTTTCACCACCATGACGTCCTCTCCATGCATGACTAAAGACTTTTTCCATCTGCGTCACATGTGCATTTAAAGAGTGATAAATAGAAGAAGAGAGAAATATGTACATATGTGTATATATATATATATATATATATATATATATACATATATAGAAAGAAAGAGAGAGATAAAGATAATGATAGCAAGAAATAAATATTTATTGTGAAAATTATCAAATTATTTCACATAATAACATAAACATGCAAACACACATACACATACACATAAACACACATACATATGCAAGTATATACATATATATTGTTATTAGAAATTATACACACTTTATTTGCACGACATATTAATGAGACATGATTTCATTTTCCAGGATTTAATGTATCTGAAATATAAATTTTAAAAATGCATTAGCATTGAAATGGCACAAAAAATGGATTAGATAATGAGAAGGGGATGGGGATGGGGATTGGGGAAGAGAGGGCGAAAAGCATATTATTTTATGTGCAGCAGGTATATGTGAAATTATTATACTTAGGATTAGCAAATTGACATTTGTGACATAATGTCAATGTACTTTTTTTTTTCTTTTCTTTTTTTTTTTTCTTCTTTTTTTGAGAGAGACCTCGAATTAATTTTTTTTTTTACTGGAATTAATATTTCCATCCTTTATATCTTGAAACGTTCAATAGCTTTTTATAAAGTAGTAGACAATTTGTTAATGAATAAGAATAATTAATTGTAATATAATATACATACATATAAATATAAATATATATATATATATATATTATTAATATTATAATTATAGTATAATTATAATATTAATAAAAAATAATTTATATATATAATTTTTTTATATTTAAGTATGAATTAATTATTGTACGTACATTATTCTTTTTTTTTTCTTTTTTTTTTTTTGTTAGAAAATAATTTGGCAATAATCTGTTAAATCGTTAGATAACAAGAGTACAAAAAATAAAAAAAAGAAAATATAAATAAAAATTAAATAAAAAAAAAAAAAAGAACACTTGTTAATTATTAATTTGTTTTTTCTTTAACAAACATCATCACAACACGGACTTACATAATAAAGAGGGATGAAATTATTGGTCTTGTTCGTTTCTACGTGTACATTACGAAGTTTTAGAATCGCTTCGGTTTCTTCGCTCGGTGTCAGTATTTGTTGTAACTGATATGTTAAAATGAAAACAATAGTATATAACATAAATAAATAAATGAATAAATAAATATATATATATATAATCAATAGAATTGCACGTGTCAATTATAATATCTTATAAACATCATATGCTTTTGTTCGTTAATATTTAACTTGTCAAAAATAAAGCAAAAAAATTAATTAAATAAATTAATTTTATATTTAAAATTATTAATTATTAATTAAATAAATTCAAAATAAGTAATTATGAGATTAAAAATGTTCTATGAATTGCAAAGCAAAAGAAAAGTAAGAGAGAAAGAAAGAAAGAAAGAAAGAAAGAAAGAAAGAAAAAAGGAACACAACAGCATTAAGAGAAAAAGAGAAATAATATTATAAAAATATGATAAAAATTAATAAAGAATGAGAGGAGTATTTATTAGAATGTAAATAGTTAATAAAGCAATGATTATGATAATAATATTAATTATTATTTGTTATTATTATTATTACTTATACTTTGCGCTGAAATTTATGAAAGATAATAATGAAAGATAATATTAGTCATCGTTATCAAGTTATTATAGTTTGTTAATCTTCTATAACATCAATTTTTTTTTTATTTTTCTTTTGTTTGCATATTTAAATAATTTTATTTACCAAATTGTTATACAATATTATATGTATATATATATATTATAATTATATATACTTGTCATTATATATTATATAGTTTTCATAATACTATATGCACACATACACACACACATACGTGACTTTGAAGTAACATGATGTTATAGAGGATTAATTAATCATTTTTTTTTCTTTTTTTCTTTTTTTGTGATCCCTTTAGATATCCTGATAAAATTGCAAATGATAAAACATTTAATCACACAAGTTATTATATAAATTATTATAAGTTAGTATCGATATATATATCTATCTATCTATATATATATATATATATATATATATATATATATATATATATATATATCGATCGTTCATATACTCTCTTAAAAGCAGAGATCAGAGTCAAAACTCACTGCACGTTTCGTCGTTTCGTCGAGATCGTTTCGTCCCTTCAAGGTTCCATCAAATAATCGTCGAATCTGATTGACAAAATTTTAGATGAATTTTTTAATTATTATTATCATTATTATTATTATTATTATTATTATTATTATTATTATTATTATTATTATTTATTTATTTATTTATTTATTTATTTCATTTCCAATGCGAACGCATTGGTAAATAGAAGAAAAAGGACAAGAAACAATATATATATATATATAAAAGTAAAAAAAACTTTTTAATTATCTTCTTCTCGGTTGAATTAAAATTTTCGTACGACGATATTACATTTATATTAATAATTACAATATGCTGTAAAAAAGATAAAAATATTCATGTGATTAGATTTCATCTTCTGTCATCATTTAGATCATCGTCGAAAATGTTCCTATCGATGATGTATACACACATACGCACACGCTCACATATAGATATATAATTTAGAAAAAAAATAAAAACAAAAAAAAAAAAAAAAGAAATAAAAAAAAACAAAAAAATACACGACATACGATAAGCTCGACATGCAAAAAAACTGATAAACATTCGACACATATATATATTATATATAAATAATTTCAAACAATGATAAAATGATGTTAAAAATGATCGTATCATATCGTGGGACATTTATTTCTATATTAAAATTATTTCATGTTTTTTCTCTCTTCTTTTTATTTATTTTTTTTTTTTTTTTTTTTTTTTTCTGTTAATTTATCTTTTATCTAATTTCGTAGACGTATTGAATCTACAAAAATTATTGCGCACAACAAATTGTTAACAATTTATATTTATATATTTGTATATTTATACATATGTATATTTATTTTTTATGAAGATTATCTTTTATCTGAATAATGCACTATTATGTAGAATAATTATATAGATAATCGTTTCGAATCTTTTCTTTATCTTTTCCTTTTTTTCTTTTTCTTTTTTCCTTTTCTTTTTCTTTATTTTTTTCCCCCATATCTTTCCCTCTTTTTGTAATCTCTTAAGATTACATTTAATTTATTAGTTTTCTTAGATACGATCGTTTTTAAGTCTATCATATTTTATTATTATATACCAATAAAATGATAATACGATTTTATTCTTATATACAAGATGATAATTCGAGATAATCGAAATATATATAATTAAGGATAACAAATCGTTTAGATAATTCTTACCACGAGGAACTCGGTCTTATCCACACGTTCGTTGCCATCGGTATCGAACATGTTGAAAGCAATGTGAAAACCAGTTTTTGGCTCTGCAATGAAAGCATTGATCATAATAAAAATAATAATAATAATAATAATAATAATAATAATAATAATAATAATAATAATAATAATAATAACAATAATGAAAAGATGAAGAGGAAGAAGAAGTAAAAGTAAAAGAGAAAAAGAACAAGAAGAAATATGATTCGTATTCGTTTCCAAAGAAATTATTATAATAATTACTTTAATAATTAAAAACAATCATATTCATGTATATATATATATATATATATATATATATATATATATATATATATATATATAATTATATATACATGAATATGATTGTTGATTACTTATCATGAAAATAATAAAGTTAATTACTTATCATGAAAACTATACTATATATATATTATAATAATAAATTTCAATTTTTAATATTATTAAAATGTGTATCTAATATATCAAAATTATAATAATACAATTTATGATTTAAGATAATAGTTACTTCGTACATATTTATTATGAACTTTATTATTTATTTATATATTATAATAAACTTTTTAAACTTTTTATATATATATATATATACATATATATATAAAATTATAATAATAAATTATAATTCTTAAAATAATTATAACATTACATACGGTTATAGAAATATAAAAAAACAATTAATGAAATTAATTTTAATTTTTATTTTATTTTCAAATGAATTAAAATAATAACAATATCTCTCTCTCTCTCTCTCTCTCTCTCTCTCTCTCTCTCTCTCTCTCTCTCTCTCTCTCTCTCTCTCTCTCTCCCTCTCCCTCTCTCTCTCTCCCGTAGACCACCAAGAATATAATGTATACACCGTAAATGTCACGAGATCATTTTAATATGTAAAATAAGGAACCTAAGCGACGTATGGATCATCTTCTTCTTATTCTTTTTCGTGTCTCGACAGTGAAAATTTTATAATAAAGACGTCGTTAACCGACATAAACTACAGGGGTTTGCAAGTTGTTCTTAAATAAGAAAGATGGCTAACTTTGATACACGTGCTCTCTTTCTTTCTCTCTCACATATACACACATGCACATACTTTTCTCTTTCTATCTCTATCTCTATGTTTCTTTCTCTCTCTCTCTCTCTCTCTCTCTCTCTCTCTCTCTCTCTCTCTCTCTTTCTCTCTTTCTGAATGTTGTAATTTTA
>NC_140833.1:2340000-2360000 GCF_050613455.1 Vespa mandarinia | reverse complement strand
TATGTAATACGTATACCTATATATATGTTATATTTGTATGTATTTATATATATATATATATATCTGTGTGTGTGTGTGTGTGTATTATATTTGTCGTTGAACGTGACCGTGTTCTCTTTTACGAATCACGCTCCAATTTATTCTAAGAAAGAGAAGAAGAAGAAGAAGAAGAAGAAGAAGAAGAAGTGGTGTGTATTTTAAAAGACACACCGTGGATGGGACTGATTAAAAAAAGAAAAGAAGAAAAAAAAAGGGGAAAAGAAGAGAGAGAAAAAAAGGAAGAAAAGAGAGAGAGAGAGAGAGAGAGAGAGAGAAAAGACTGGGGGTGGGGGTACGAAAAATTTCTTTCATCTTTCCGTTTTTCCCCCCACTCCACCCTCCCCTCTTTTTGTCAAAGAAGAAAAAGGGCAAGAAAAGAAAAATTCAAGAAAATTAAAGGAAAGAAGAAAGGATTGGCAAGAAAGAAAGTAAGATGGAGGATATGTTTTTTGTCGTCCATGTTTTTTTCGTTTTAATGGAGAATCTCGTTCGATCAATATTCCGCACAGGTATCTTCCTTCCTTCCTTCCTTCCTTCCTTCCTTCCTTCCTTCCTTCCTTCCTTCCTTCCTTCCTTCTTTCCTTCCTTCCTTCCTTCCTTCCACTTTGATATTCTTCCTTCAGTAAAACGAAAACTGATGCGAGTGTTCCCTGTTGGCACATCCTTTGCGTGCCTACTGGATCTGGAAGGGTGTTAGGCCGGCATGTTAGCGGTCGACGTAATGACAGGCGCGGTGAACATTATGCTAAGTGCGACCCCCGTTCTTCTCTTTCCTTTTTTATTTTGTTTCTTTTCCTTTCTTTTCTTTTCTTTCTCTTTTTTTTTTTTTTTTTATTTTTATTTCTCTTTTTTCACCTTTTCCGCCTTGTTTTACTTTTCTTTTACTTCGTTCTGTCCTTCTACTCTTCTTTCTTCCTTTCTTTCCTTTCGTTGTCTTCTTTACTAACTACTATCACTATTATCTACTACTAACTACTATTGATATTGTTGCCGTTTACTTTTGCCGATTTACTAATGCTGTTATCATTTTTCTACCATTCTTTCTTCAACTATTTCTCTCCCTCATTCTCTATGATCTTATTTATTTTATATTCCTTTCATTTATTATTTATCAGTAATACTAGTGCTTATCGTTATCTTTCTATCTTGTCTTGTTAATATTATCCATCTTTACTCTTTTTTTATCTTTTATTATTATTATTATTATTATATATATATGTATAATGATAATATTATATAAATATATAAATATATAATTATGTACACACATGTATATATATATATATATATGACTCTCTATATAATTTCATTTTTTTTATCTTTATTATTACATTACTATCATCATCTTTCTCTTTTTCTCTAATTTTTACTATTTCTCTCTCTCTCTCTCTCTCTCTCTCATTCACTCTTATCATTCTCTTTCCCTTTATCATTTATTATCTATACATATATATATATATTTATATATTGCATATTAACATTATAAGTATATTAGTATAAATATATATATATATACTAATAAAACTTTCACACGTTATATAATATAATATCGTTTGGAAAAAGAACGATTAAAAATTTTCTCGATTTAAATATTAAATTCGAAAACTCGTTTAGAATATTTGCAAATATTAACGAGTACCGTCATGCTTTCGAAATGATCGTTTTTTTTTTTTTTTATTTTTTTTTACTTTTTTTCCTTCTTTTCTCTTAAATAAATTATTTTCCAACGAATGTCTAAATTCGTAGGGTCACCCTTGTTCTTTTTTTCTCTTGTTATTTTTTTTTTTTTTTTTTTTTTTTTTTTTTTTTTTATTATTATTAACAAACAAATAACATTTCACGATAGACAAATCACAGATTGGAATCTTTTTCAAGCGTTAAAATGTTTCTAACGAAAATAAAAATGAAGAAAAAAAAAAAAATACCAAAAAAAAGGAAAGGAAAAAGGGTGGAGTGGGGACGGGAGGGGTGAGGGGAGAAAAATAATCATCGATATTACTATTGAGATTAGTATCTAATATTTTCTTTCGACAGAAATCATTACTCGTTAGTTTGTATTACTTTTTCTCCTTCCCTCCTCTCGCCACTCCTCTCGTTATCATCAACCCTCCCTCCCTCCCTCCCTCCCCGTCCTCCGAATCTCTCCCCTCCGTTCCATCTCCCGGCACCTCTTGGAGTTTTCAATATCTCATATAGAAATTTCTCTAAACGAAATGAAATCCTTACATAAACGAAATCAAAAGAGAAAATCGAATCCAATAATTCTCGTTGATTGCAATTTCTAATCGTATCCAAATGATTTATATTCTTACAAGTTGAAGAACTCGTTACGATTCTAGAAGTGCGTGATAACTAATTAAATTCTCGATCTCTCGATAATCGCCGCCGCCGTGAGTCTCGTCGTGTCTCGCACGTGTATGTTTCTAACAAAACAAAACAAAACAAAACAAAACAAAACAAAACAAAACAAAACAAAACAAAACAAAACAAAACAAAACAAAACAAAATAAAACAAAAACAAAAATAAAGAGAGAGGGAGAGAGAGAGAGAGAGAGAGAGAGAGAGAGAGAAAAGAAAACGTGGCTGTCAAGAAAAAAAAAAAAGAAAAATGGAAAAAGAAAGGGGAAAATTTAGACGTAAGGTGTCAAAAGGGGAAAAAAGTAAAGATCAGAAAAGTGTAGAGTGTGAAGAAATCGAAGTGGGAAAAAAAAAAGAAAAAAAAGAAAAGAAGGATATAAAGATATTTACATGAAGATGGAGATAGGTATGGAGTTAAAGAGAAAGAGAAAGAGAAGAGATAAATAGATAGTTAGATAAATAATAAGAGAATAGACAGGATAAAGAAAAAGAAGATTAAAAGAAAAAGCAAGTAAAGTATATATGTATGTACATACACATACATATATATATATATATATGTAAGTATGTATGTATGTATGTATATAAGTGCAATTATGATCGCACATAAACGTCGTTTCAAGATTATTATACCGCGTATCGAAGATGTGAGAACGAGATGAGAGAGAATCGGTATCTCATCTCGAACCATATAATCATTTAACGTTCCTCATTTTCCGGATGCTGTTTTAAGAAAGAAAGAAAGAGAAAGAGCGAGAGAGAGAGAAAGAGAGTGTGTGTGAGAGATAAAGAGAGAGAAGAAATCTTGCCGGAGAGAATCATATCATTCGCACCTGTCCAATTGCTGTTCGCACTGGCACGATCGTCGCAGACACCCGCCAGGCAAGCAACAGATTTATAAAATCCAATTTGAATAACGAGATGCGTGAAGTGTTAATATTCGGCCGCCAGAGACGATCTCTCTTTCTCACACTCTTCTCTCTTTCTCTCTTTCTTTCTCTCTCTCTCTCTCTTGCTCTCATACACATATATAATACTTGCACATTTTCGGGATATAATACTTTGGTATTGGTACATGTAAGAACATAATGATAATAAAGTAAAATTATATAGGCCGTTCTCTCTCTCTCTCTCTCTCTCTCTCTCTCTCTCTCTCTTTTTCTCTCTTTCAATTTTTTTTTCACTTTACTTTTATTTTTAAATTCTCTCTATCTCCTTTACTCTCGCACAATTACACGTGCAAGTACTTGTACATTTTGGGTATACTTTGATAACGTGGTACATCTAAGGTACATAATGATGAAGTAAAATCATATCGAATAAAAGGGATATGGAGAGAGAGAGAGAGAGAGAGAGAGAGAGAAGGAGGAGGAGGAGTGGGGTGACTGAATGTATACATAAATACAGTATAACATACGTTTAGGGTATACTTTGTGTTGTTATGCACTTGTGAGATAGTGGTTACATATAAGAACGTAATAACAGTAGCCAAAATCTTATACGGAATGTAGTAAACGTATACGTGTATATATATATATAGTTTTTCGTATATATAATTTTGACATATGTATATATATATATATATATATATATATATATATCATGTAAGTCTTATGTATAGTATGTATATACTTTTAGATTATACTTTGGTAGCAATACATGAAAGACATAATAAGCAAAATTATATGTAACCATGTGTATATATATATATATATATGTACATTGATATATTTCAGTATTTAAATATAACAGATAATAAGATACAAATATATATGTATATATATATTGTATTATACTTTGATAAAATGATACAAATAGAAATTAATTGATAGACTTGCTAAAAAGCAAAATCATGTATAATATGTAAACACGATCATCTTTAAGAAAATGACGACAGAGATCGACTTACATACATGAATCTCTCTCTTTCTCTCTCTCTCTTTATCTCTATCTCTGCCTTTCTCTATTCCTGCCTTTATCCATCTTTATACATCTCTCCTTGTCTATCTTTGAAGCTTCTCTTTGCATTCCAAAAGGCACATACCTTATCCTACCAGTATATAATCCTTGGCATGCGTGGCCCCATGATTACAGATCACTATACTTAACTACTGAAGTAGAAGAAGGGACACACACATACATACACAACCATATATATATATATGTATATGCTATCTTTATATATGCATATGTATTATATATATGTATGTATATTTCTATCTTCGTATATATATATATGTATGTATATTTCTATCTTTGTATATATATATATATATATATATATATATATATATATGTATATATACTGGCGCCGAGATTACTTTGAGATAATTGAAATCGGATAACAAGTACATAGACGAGGACGTGGATATAAATGTGATTTTAGTCCCCTTAGACTACCATGAGAATATCTTCGTATTCGTTGAATGACACGTTTCATGATTGCAATTGGTACGATCGAGTTGTAACGTTAAATGAGAGTTTAACTCGATATAATTCTCCGTGCGTGTATATAAATCGTTTAGGGTTAGTAAAAGAGAGTAAGGAGAGTGTATACGGGTATAAAAAAAAAGGGTGAGGGGAGAGACGGGAGGGGAAAAGAATGCCTCTATTCCTTGTACTTACACGCTTACTTATACGTGATTCTCTTATTTCATGAGATAAGCATGAGAGACCTGTGACAGGTTTACAGATTGTTAGTATGTATTTGTTTATGTGTATGCCTTGTGTGTACATCAAGTACACAATTAGTCATACATATATATATATATATATATTGTTATTGTATAATAATAATAATAATAATAACAATAACAATAATAATAATAATAATAATAATAATAATAATAATAATAATAATAATAATAATAATAATAATAATGATAAATTAGAACAACGCTATATACATATAAATTATTGTAGGATAATAAAGAAAAAATAAAAAAAAAAAAAAAAAAAAAAAAAAGAAATTAAGGGCCGCATTAGAAGAATAATAGATAAAGGGTTATCGCAAGAGCCCCTGTGGCCTAATGGATAAGGCATCGGTCTCCTAAACCGGGGATTGTGGGTTCGAGTCCCACCAGGGGTAAATCTATAATTTTTTTCTACTTTCTTTTTTCATCTCATTTCACTTTTGTCCTTGTTTTTATTTATTCATTATTTATTTATTACTATTATTTATTTATTTCTTTTTTTTTTTTTATGAAGTATAAGATCACCGCGATCGCACAACCCCAATGTGATCTATACTTAATATTTTTATACGAACAAAACAAATCTACGTTGCCGTGCAACGTTTACTTCCAAAAAAAAAAAAAAAAAATAAATAAATAAATAAAAACAAAAATAAAAAGACAAAAAATAAAGAGAGGAAAGATGGGAGAAGAAAAAAGAAATAATGTAACAACTCGCGTAATAACAAAATAATTTCTTTGGCCTTTCCCTTAATTTTTATTCAGGTTTTTTTTTTCTTTTCTTTTTCTTGCTTTTTTTTTTTTGCTTTATCTTAAGACATTCGCGATTTTCAATATATTATATACATCCTTGTACGATAATAAATAAATCGAGAGGAAGAAATTTGAAGAAGAAAAGAAAGCGAAGAAAAAAGAAAGAAGAGGCAAAAAATAAAAAAAGAAAAATAAAAAAAAAAGAGAAAGAGAGAGAGAGAGAGAGAGAGATAGTGTAGCATCGTAAAGCGATCTTTCTCTCGACCATCGTTCGTATTTTGTAATGCGCAACAAAGAGAAAGAGAAAGAGAAAGAGAAAGAGATATAGACAGATAGAGCCCTAAAGGGACGAATAAGGTATCCTTACTTTATTACTTATTGCTTGACAAACGTAGCAAAAGCAAATCGAACGAAATCAAATCGTATCAAATCAAACGAAACTATAAAACCAAACCCAAAGCCAAACCCAAACCCAAAGCCAAACCCAAATCGAAAAGAATTTCGATTGATAGCTATGGTAAAAAAGAGAAGAGTTAGAAGTAACAACCAGTAACTGGGTGGGTGGTCCTAAGGGCCATAATAATTTAAGGGTGTTTGTCCATTGACGAACTCGTATGAACCAACCCCAACCAATCTCTCTCTCTCTCTCTCTCTCTCTCTCTCTCTTTCTCTCCTACTCCCCTCCCCCCACCTCTCTCCCCTTGGCACATTTTTCCTCCCCTTTTTCCTTTTTTTTCCCCTTTTTTTTTTTCCTTCAATCGAGACGCGAACGACGAGAGAAACGAAAACGTGTTCTCCTCCTTTCTCTCTCTCTACGTTATTCTCTCTCTCTTTCTCTTTCTCTCTTAAAAAGAAAGAACAACGACGTTGTTCTTGTTCCTGTTCCTGTTCTTGTTCTCTTGTTGTTAAACGATAAAATCGATATCTCGCATCAGTTTCTTTCACCTAACCTTACAGTAGACTCTAATAATAATAGTAGTAATAGTCAGTAGTAGTAGTAGTAGTAGTAGTAGTAGTAGTAGTAGTAGTAGTAGTAATAGTAGTAGTAGTAGTAGTAGTAGTAAGCAAAAGTTATGGGATCTCTTCCCTTAGAACGAAGGATACTTTACAAAAGATCTTTCCTAACATTTTTAGGGCAAATTCCGAGACGTCCCTTTATTTTATTTTCTCTGTTTTTCCTTTCTTTTTTTTTTTGCTTTTTCTTTTTTTTTTTGCTTTTTTATGTCTGGCGCGCACACACATCTTTACACACATATACATACATATATATAATATATGTATATATATATATATATGTAATGGCGAGGCAGGTGAACAGTACCATGTATTTGTATCGATGATGCTGTTCGCTTTCTTCTCTTGGAGACGATTTTTCAATTACATGAACACACACACACACACACACACACAGAAGAGAGAAAAAGACAGAAAGAGAGAAAAAGAGAGAGAGAGAGAGAGAGAGAGAGAGACGTAGGTATTCTTAGCTTGACGGAATCTTGTAACGACTTTTGCTATCAGATCGTTCGATCGTGGAAGATCGAAAATAAATGATCGCATCTTTCTATCTCTCTATCTCTATCTCTCTTTTTCTCTCTCTCTCTGTCTTTCACTTTCTCTCTTTTATATATATATATATATAAGAGATACATATATATATATATATATATATATGTATCTCTTTCTTTATCTATCCTTCTGAAAAACGATAAGGATTACTGGTTAAACGTTTAGCTTGTAGAAAGAGAGAGATAGAGAGACACACAAAGTAAGAAGGTGGGCTCTTTCACCTATACCACCCTTTTCTCTCTAACCACCCTCTATCTTCATCCCACTTCGCTTCCCCCTCCCTCTCTCTTTTTCTCTCCTCCCACTGTGATTTGTGAGCAAGCGAAAGAGTCGATCTCTATCTCAATACATTTATATATATATATATATTTCTTTTTTATTTTTTTTAACGCGATACATATACATATATGTACGTATGTATACGTATCACATATAAGCAACACACACACACACATATATATATATATATATATACACATAGAAAGAGACAGACAGACAGACAGATAGATAGAGATAGAGAGAGAGAGGAAGAGAGAGAGAAATATATATACGTACATTGGAGTATTGGAAATAAGACGTTTCGTTTGAAGATATAGTAGAAATATTTAAAGTCGATTTGAAAAATGAATAATCAATTAGATTTCACAAGCTTCTTGTTCAACCATTATAAGAATCATCATCATCATCATCATCATCATCATCATAATCATAATCGTCACTACCACAACTTAGTTCAAGTATTGTAGATATATAATACTATTTTTCTTCGTATTCCTCACCTTCATACGGACAGTGTCCTTAAGTCGCATTCACTTGCGAGGACATTTTAAATGGGGCGTACGATAAAATTTATGGTGTCCACTTTCAATGGTTAAAAATACGAGACAGGTAGAGAGAAAGAGAGAGTTCCGTCTCTGATATACACATATACATTGACTTTATCATCTACTTACACATGCGTTTTAATTTAATTATATAGATTTTGTTTTTGTTTTTGTTTCTGTTTTTTCTTTTTTTCTTTTCCTCATTCCACGAGATTATATTAAATAGAAATAAATAATTGAACTTTCGAGGATATTGATAAAATTGTCTCGAAGAAAAATTGACGACTATGGCCTTTACTTTGGTATTTCAAAATGACACTTATTCGAACGGAACGAAAAACTCGTAGAATTTTAATCGACTATCGTTAGCAAATCTTTATATAGTATATGTTTACAGTATCGTATGAAAATAATTTTTCACGATAAATAAAAATGAGAAAATTGTGAAAATTTGTGAAATTATTTTTACAAAATAATTTCACAATTATTCTCTAATTATTTCTTACGTGATATCGATAAACGTAATTCCAATGATTTGTGTAATAATCGAGATACATATTAATTATCTTTGCGAGAATAAAAAGTAACGTTTGATACGAGTGATGAGATAAGGAAGAGAGAGAGAGAGAGAGAGAGAGAGAGAGAGAGAGAGAGAGAGAGAAAAGGGAAATATAATGCAAATAGAAAAAGAAATGAACGAAGACAAACAAAAAAAAAAAAGAGAAATAAAAATAATAATTATAAATGATCGAGAAAAACAGAATGAAAGGAGAAAAAAAAAAAGAAAGGAAAAAGACAAAATGCGCGGGAAAATTTAAAATCAATTACGATCAATTAAAGTTTCCCTTCGACGTATTACCTGTATGCACCAATATAAACATATACATATATATATATATGTGTGTGTGTGTGTGTGTGTGTGTATATATATATATACACACACACACATATACATAGATAAGTTAACTCGAGCAATAGCAATAGCAATGGCAATAGTAATGGCAATGGAGATGGAGATGGCGATGGCGGTATGGTAGTTTCTCTACGGCCTCTATCTCTCTCTCTCTCTCTCTCTCAATGAGTTAATGCAAATGAGAAGACGGTGAGCGTAACTCCGGCGATTCGTCTAAATTAATTAACGCCGTGGTCCGTAGCACCGTGAAATTAGTGCTAACTGCGTGGGATGCCTTCGAACGGTTAGCTATTAGTCTGCTAATGGCCCAATACCACCATAACGCTAATACAACTTACACCATCTTCTTCTCATATATATATATATAGATATATATATATACGTACGTATATAAGTATATGCATGGACATGTATACATGTATATGACATACATAGACGCTTATGTATTAACGTTTACATTTACATCTTGAATGGTATCTCTTCTTTCATTGTGGTGGTGGTAGTGAGAAGCGAAGTGTTTAGTAATGTTCTTGATCACGTGTTACCACCGGGCTATGCATCAGGTACGAAACAATGCACGGGCTATAATTGAATATTTCCAGGGACTATGATTTAAGAATAGCCCCTTAGGGCCATTCACTTCTCTTTGTATTTGCCTTCGTGATTTGCCTTTAGTACAACTTACATACTGTGCGATAAATAATCACTTTTGATGTGTATGTGCATGTGTGTATGTCTGCTGGTGTGTGTTGCCTCTCTCTCTCTCACTCTCTCTCTCTCTCTCTCTCTCTCTTTTCTTTTTTTTTTCTTTTTTTTTTCTCGCTCGCTTTCTCGCTTCTATAGGACGAGCCAAAAGTTTCAGGGTGATGGTGATCTTAAAAAATTCGATTACCATTTTTCCCTGACCCTTTTCTTTTTGTTCTTTCTTTTTTTTTCTTGTTTTTTTTTTTTTTTTTTTCTTTTTTTTTCTTTTTTTCTCTCTCTGGAATAAATTTCTTCTTCCTTTTTCTTGTTTCCTTTTCCTTTCTTTTTTCTTTTTTTTTTTTTTTTTTGTTTTGTTTGTTTGATATTCTTTTCTCTTTGTAGTTTTTTTTTTCTCTCTCTCCTTTTTGTTGATTATAAAATTACTAAGCGCTTCGGAATAATAACCTTCACGTCGAAAGTTACTTAGACACTGTAAGGCAAATATTTCAAGGCGATATTTAAAAATCTATTAACACTTATTTTAAACTTTGTAGGATTTATCTTGGTTTTTCGTTTCTGTTGTTATTGTCTTTGCTTTCGTTCTATTTAATTTTTTTTTTCTTTTTTTTTTGGAACGCTACGAGTTTTACATGACTCTTTTTCATTTTCATAGAGTATCTCAAATGAAAATCATTGTAAGGGGATGATTTTAATAATGGATCATTATTTTTTTCGTGACTTTTTGAATGAAGGAATGAATGAATGAATGAATGAATGAATAAATGAATGAATGAATTTATTTATTTATTTATTCATTTATTATTATTTTTTTTTTTGTTTCTTTGCTTATTACAAAAAATACGAGTCTTTCGAGTAGTTGTCTTCTTTGAAAAAGTCGTGCGTGCATTTTTCAAAAACAAAAGGAAAAACGAAAAAAGAAAAGAAAAGAAAGTGCAGCAGATTTATTTCGTAGACTTGTAATTTTGCGATTTGCAAAAAAGCAAGAAGGAAAAAAAGGAGAAAAGGGACGAATAGAAAGGGATAAAAAATGTGACTTGAAAAAAAAAAAAAGATGAAAATGAAGGAAAGAAAGAAAGAAAGGAGGGAAAAATTTGTTTCTTTTCTAAAAAGGAGGGAAAGAAAACGGAAAAAAAAAAGAAAAAAGAAAGAAAAATCGAACAAAAACAAAAACCAAAAAAAGAAAAAGAAAGAAGGAAAGAAAGAAAAAGGGAAGAAAAAAAACTAAACTCGTTCCGTTCCGTTTCATTTCGTTTCATTTAGTTTACGCATCTCGCATAATGCATTTTGCATATTCCCACTCCACTTATATATTCTTATGCGTCGAACCACAGGCACCACCCCGGTCTCTCTTACCTTTCGGTAACTCTGAATATTTTTGACTTAAGTGGGCACTCGTTCTTGCGGCACTTCTTTGACTTATCAAGAAAGAAAGAAAGAAAGAAAGAAGGGAAGGAAGACAGACAGACAGAAAGAGAGAGAGAGAGAGAGAGAGAGAGAGTTCACGAGGTCGTTCGAAAAAAAAAAAGAAAAAAAAAAAAGAAGAACACAAACGAAGAAAAACGTTGGGTTTGGGATTCGAGAGAGCCGGAGAGAGGTGGAGTAAGGTGAGGAGGTCAATGGGTGGGATCAGGGAGTAGAAGTAGAGACGTGTGGGGGTGAGGGAGAAAGGGGAGAAGAAGGGACCCGAAAAGAAAAATTTTGGGAACGAAACGTGTTCTCGGCACACGCGGAAACATTCGAAATCGACTAATCACAGAGAGAGAGACAGAGAGAGAGAGAGAGAGAGAGAGAGAGAGAGAGAGAGAGAGAGATAGAGAGAGAACAAGAGAAAGAGAGAGAGAGAGAAAGAGGGTTACCTGAGAAGCCGATAATTTCATGAGGAGAAAGCCAAATTTGTTGTTTTCTTGGGATTGCACACGCAAACGCTGCTCTCGCGGGAGGTCGAAGGACGACGCTTCTTTCGGAACGTGTTATTACTATTATATGAGGAAAGATGCCCTAACGTGTGTTAGAGAGTCTCAGAGAGGTATTAAGAAAAAAAAGGAAAAAAAAAAAAAAAATAGAAAAAAAATTGGAAAGAAAAGAAAAATGTAAAAATAAAAATACATTACGCGTGTGTATATATATATGTGTGTATATATATATATATATATATATATATATATATATACACACACATATATATATATATATATATATATATATATATATATATATATATATATATATATATATATATATATGATATTTATATATATACATATATATGATAATTCGTACATGTATGATCTAAGTATGATTCAGTAATTAGATATGAATTGATACATACTAATACATAATTATTCTAAATATATATATATATATATATATATATATATATATATATATATATATATATATATAAAATTTGAAATTTAAACGAGTCAATTAAAAATTATCATATTTATAATATTTAATTATATATGTCTATCTGTATATCCGTACATAGAAGTATTTTTCTTTCTTTTCTTTTTTTTCTTTTCTTTTTTTTTTCTTTTCAATACTCGTTATATATTCACAATATATATATACATACATACATGCATACACATATATCTTCGAAGAGCGTGATAAAGATAGACAGATAGATAGATAGATAGATAGATAGATAGATAGATAGATAGAATAAAAAAGAAAGAAAGAAAGAAAGAGAGAGAAAGAGAAAGAGAGAGAGAGAGAAAGAGAGAGAGAGTGAGAATAATGTAAGACAATATTTTAAAATCTCTGATCATCATTGAACGTTTCGGTGAAACGAAATCTGTTCAATCTGATTTATCGTTTATCCTCAATAATAGGTACGAAGGTGGTGTACTCGATCGATCGATCGATCACTCTCTCGCTTTGGAATTATCGAAGGTACGAAACTGATGATGCTGAAGCGTGGCCCAGCACCTTCTCTGTCCCTCCCTACCTCCCTCCCTCCCTTTCTCCTCATCACCATCTCTATTTCTATCTCACTCTTACACATACATACATACATACATACATAAATACTCTTTCTCTCTCTCTTTCACACACATATAAATATTCTCTATCTTTTTCTCTCTTTCTTTCTCTTGCTCGTTCGCTCGCTTCTTCGTATTCTCGTAGTTAGCATAATGGGCCCCGTAAGGGGCCCCCATGAGAGTCGAAAAATGCCCCGAGGAAAGACAGAGAGAGAGAGAGAGAGAGAAAGAGAGAGAGAAGCTTGTTGTGTTGTGTAGTAGACAGCAGTGTCGATGGGAGCTGCTACATCGTAATGGGGAGGGATGGAGGGGAGAGGCGAAGGAAACAGGAGGAGGATGATGGGGGGTTGGGTGGGGTTTGGGAGGGGGATGAAGGGGTTGCTAGTAGGAGGATCCAACCCATTAGTTACCTTAGCCGCTCGTCAAACATGCCTCTGCATACGTAATGCGAGCTGATAATGCTGGACCACGTCTGGTAATAACGCGTAATGTATTGCATGTACATATATGTATATAGATATATATATATATATATATGTATATATATAGGGAGATATATGTATTTATGTATTTATGTATCTATAGGAATCGAACAGTTGCATTCTAATCAATTATCATCTAACATTTCTAAGATATCGTATAGTGTTCCAAGATATAGTTTTCATATTTAGAAATTGGACATATTGTTATTTATAATGATCAATAATTCATTGGAATATAATATATCATTATTATATATATATATTTATTTATTTATTTATTTATATTATGTACGGATTTACGGATTGCAATTCTTTTCTTCCTTTCTCTCTCTCTCTCTTTTTTTTTTCTTCTTTACTTTTTTACTCTTTTTTTTTTTTCCTTTTCATGTTAACCAACGACGGAAGACGTTCATTAAAGATAATTATAGACGTTTATCCTAAGGACATTTGAGATTTGCGATTTGTTTTAAAGATCACTTTCTCTCTCTCTCTCTCTATCTTTTTCTCTGTCTCTCTCTCTCTCTCTCTCTCTCTTTCTTTCTTTACAGTCTCTGCCATATTTTCATTCATACCTTACGTCGAATCAAATCGATTACCATGGATTACTATGGAATTTCTAATGACCGATCGATCGATCGATCGATCGATCGCTCGCTCGCTCGGTAGATCACTCGAGAAGGAGGAAAGTATAGAAAAAGTAAAACATGAAAAAAATGAAAAAGTAAATCCCTTAGGAATCTTTTTCTTCGTATGCGACATCGAAGACACAAATTATATTGGATTGCAACGATTGCTACGATCTTAAACCTGCCCCAGGATGATATAATTCGATGTTGTTACTTTTCATGATATATTACTACACCCTTGTCAATCTCTTGATTTAGATCTTCTTTTTATTTTTATTATTTTTTTTTGTTTCCTTTCCTTTATTTTTTTTTTTATTTTTTATTTTTTTCTTTATTTTTTTACTCATAGCCAAAGATATATATATATATATATATGTACAGTCTTTGTCGGTTCTGTAATATCAATCCTTTTCTTATCGATATATGAAATCTTTCGAGATCGCTCGATCATGATCGACTACTCGATCCCTATAGATTGCGTGCATTATATAAGATAACTATGAATATATACGTATTCATGTATATATATATATATATATAAGTACATACATATGTATGTATGTATGTGTCCAGTCTTACCAAGGTAATATTATTAAATCTTTTTCTCGCTTTTGCTTAAAGCTTTCCGTTTCTATCTATCTCTGTCCATCTGTCTATCTATTTATCTCTATCTCTATCTCTATCTCTATCCTTATCTCTATCTCTATCTCGTTAACGATTTCTCAATATATTTATACATTTTTGCAAAGAATACAAGCATCGTTCTGGTTTTACAAGTCACCTTCGTATTTTTACTATATATATATATCTGTTTTTTTTCTTTTTATTTATTTATTAACTTTTTTCTTTTTTTTTTTCTTTTTTTTTTTTTTCGTTTCCATATCTATCCGTTAATATACACATTTAAATTCGATCGGAGACACTTCTACCTATTAGAAATATTCTGTGATAATAATAATAATAATTCAAATAAACTACCCGATATATATATATATATATATATATATATATATATGTATATGTATGTAACCATAAGATAGTAACATGTGCTGTTATCGCAGGATGAAGTTGTAAAACGCCAACGTTAAATCGTCCGTACGATGATAATTCTTTCAGCCGACTTTTCTATCGACTTTTTTCTTTCTTCTTTTTTTCTTTTTTTCTTTTTTTTTTTTTACTTTTACTTATTTATTTATTTTATCATTATTTATTTATTTATTTTTTTTTTTTCATTTTTTTTCTTTTTCTTTTTTTATTAAATTCGGTCTTAACCAAACCCATGAATTTTCGCCAACCTGTGTATATTATTTGTATTTATGGATGGGCTTACATGCGTACGTGCGTACATTTTTATTTGCGTACATTTATATGTATGCATGTATGTATTTATGTGTGTGTGTGTGTGTGTGCGCGCGCGTGTAACGAATGCGAACACGTGGGATTGAGAAAATTTATGAGTTACGATTTATGTTAATATCGGTAAATATAAGTAACTATACAACTCGAGATTAATTGTCATTATTTATTTGTGTATATATATATATATATATATGTGTGATATATATATATATTAGTGACATAATAATTGAGATTGGGTTTATCGATTTTTTTTTCTCTTCTTAATGTTTATTTCTCTTTTTATTTTTTTCCATTTTTTTATTTTTTTATTTTTTTTTTTTAATAGAGGGATGGGAAAGGTTTCGACGTGCCTGAGTAAAATCATAATAAACATTTTTATAATTTTTCGACGTTAATTTAATTGTTTATATAAATAGGATTGCAAAATTTTCGTTAGACTTAATAAAATTCCAATCGGTTTTTGTATCATAGAATTACTTTTTTTTTTTTCCCTCGTCAATTTTTTGTCTTTTTATTTTTTTTCTTTTCTTTTTTTTTTTTTCTTTTCTTTTTCCTTTTCATTCTCTTTATTTTTCTTTTATTTCTTCAGATAAAATGAACGAATAACTTCTACAATTTAATTAATTCTACAAATTCTTATCACTAAATCAATACATTTGTTATACAATATAACAAGAATATAATCAGATTTATACATACATACATACAGACACACATATATACAAATTTTTCAATAAGAACTTATGATAAATTAAAACGCATCACTAACTTTAAAAATTTTAATTTCTTTTTTCTTCCATCTTTTTTTTTCTTCGAAATTCTTTATGTTTCCAATCCATCATATTAATATGTACACATACATACATACATACATACATACATACATACATACATACATACATATATAACAACGATCTACACATATCCTTATCACTAGGTCAATACGTCTGTTACAATATAAATAAAACGTAATACATTAACTAGAATATATATACATAAATACATACATACGAACACACACACACACACACACACACACACATATATATATATATGTATACATATACGTAAACAGATATATAATAACGTCAACGTTTTTCGACAGAACTAGTCGAACGAGTTTGGAATAGATTAAATGTACGTTCACGTTTATTAATCATTCTAACGTATGTATGTACGAGTATATGTATTATATTCAGACCGATGTTACTATCCTTGTAGTACTTTCAAATGGTCATGCATCTCTCTCTTTCTCTCTCTTTTTCTCTCTTACTATTTTTTTCTCTTTTTTTTTTTTCTTTTTCTGATACTGATCGTCCTTACGACGTTGCAGCCACCCACGCGAATGAGATAACGAGTGACTAAGGAAGAACTATGTATAATATATACATCGACAAAGATCATCGTTTCAAGTACACAAGAATGATTTTTAGATATCCTACGTATTTACCTAAATATATGTGTACATACACATATATATATATATATATATATATATATATATATATATATATTAAATAAATTTCTATATAGATACGTATATGTGTGAAGAGATAGTACGTATGTTAAAATACATTTGTACACACACATATATATTTATAGAGATAATACGTATGTATATGTGCATACATTAGTAGACACGTCACATAACTAAAACTTGTACATCCTCTTTTCTCTCTGTACAATTTACCAAGCAATGAAAGAGAGAGAGAGAGAGAGGAGAGAGAGAGAGAGAGAGAGAGAGAGAAAAGATAGGCAATTTCGAGAGACACGTTCTTAACAGATTATGATGACAAATGGCTTGAGGTTATAAAAAAGTTTTCGAGGTCGAGTAGTTTCCTTATCATTATCGTCTTTCTAAGTTATGCGAGCTGAATGATAATCGTTGAATTTATAAGGGAAAATACATACACCATATGTGTCAAGTTTTCTCTATCTTTTCTCATTTTCTCATATATACGTTATAATAAGATATGCAAAATCAAAGTTCTCCTTATCAAAGTTCAACAGTCGATTCTGATATCGGTAACTACTAGTTTTATTATAATTTTATATCGATATAATTAAATCGAATAGCTTTTATATATATATTTCTATTTTGAATTGAGCTGCATTAGAAAATTTTCAATGGAAAGAATAAGAAAATGAAATGGGAGGGTGGGAGGGAGGGAGGTTGGGGAGGAGGAAGGTAGGGGAAAGAAGGAAAAGAAAAAGCAATCAAAAATTCCTTCCTACAATAATATTCTCTTTGTATAATCTCATTGTTTGCATCATTATCTATTTCTTAAGCATTTATACAAAAATATGTAGTATAAAAGTTTCTAAATCACAAAGTTCATTGGCTTATTGTGACATCGATAAATAAATGTTATTCCAAACTAATACGATCAATTGACAGATTTAAAAAAAAAATTTATCTATATTAATCAAATTGGATTATAAAAATTTATACTAATTATTGTAAGATGCAATCCCTTATAAAATTTTTTATCATCTATTTATTTTCATTTATATATCTATCTCTACATACATATATATATATATATATATATATATATATATTTATTTCTCTCTTTCTCTCATATATATAGAAAAATATTTAAAATTAAAATTTCTCTCTCTCATTCTCTGTCTCTGTCTCTCTCTTTTAGTGACTTATATGACAAATCATTAGCTTTGAAATATTTCTATATATTCAAACTAAATACCGTTAGAAAATCAAATACAAAAAAGGAGAAAGAAAAAAAGAAAATACAGGTTCACGTAAAATACATTCTCTTGCAAAAATCTCGTTTTTTTTTCTCATTAATCAATCACATTATAGAAAATATATCTCAATAAATTGACAAAGAAATTGTTCAAAATATAAAATATGTTAACTTTGATGTTTTACAAAATCTCTACATATGATTTTTAGGTTATCATTATAATTATCAATGTATATATGTAATGTATGTATGTATATACATAAAAATAATTCTCAATATATTTAAATTAATTAAATAAAATAAAAAAAAAAAAAAATCGTAAGTGACGTTAGTTTAGAGACAAGATTTCGATTAAAGATGCAAACGTATATATTAGGATTCAGAGAGAGAGAGAGACAGAGGAAAGAGAGAGAGAGAGAGAGAGAGAGAGAGAGAGAAAGAAATGTACATAAGTACGTATGTAGTATATACATATCATACATACCATAGAAATATTTATACATACATGCATATATACATGTACATATATATATATATATATATATATACACATACATATACACATAACCTATGTGTAGAGACTTTCAGATTGGACTGTACTCACGCACCTTACGTGATTTCAAGGCGTGCACCACGTTGACTCTGGAGTACTTTTGCGTCAGAATAAATATCAGTGAACCGGCCGTGAGTATCCCAATGCCGGTTCTCAGTTTCTTCTTAAGGCTATCGTCACCAACACGCCACGAATTGTACGCACGCACGACATACCGATAATTCCGCGAGAACGGAACGGCTCGTCTTGAAAGACGACTCACCGCCAACGCCATGTTTCTATTCTATCTCTCTCTCTCTCTCACTTTCTTTTGTCTCTTTCTCGCTCGCTCTAGTTCGGTCTCCGTCGTGTACATTCGTACGAGTACGTACGCATGCTCAGTAGGTACCTTACGTTACAACTTATTATATGTCCTTCTCACTCATTCACGTTCATTCGTTCGCTCAGTACGGTCGCACTCTCTCTCTCTTATTCTCTCTTTCTCGTTCGGTTTTTGTCGTATACATTCGTATGAGTTCGTATCCATGCTTGTCAGCAGTAGATACCTTTCGTTACGTCGACTTATTATGCATACGTGTTCGGCACGTGCTCTCGACGGTAGTTCGTCTCTTGTCTTCTTTCATATTCGTCTTTACGGTATTATTAACGATAGGATAGCGAGAGTTCGTCTACTTTAGATCCATTTATCTATCTCTATATACGTATATTTATCTATATCTTTTAATAATTATATTTTTTAACGTATTTAACGGGTTAACGCGTACTTTGTAAAATAAGATATATTTCATAAGAAGTCCATAATGATGATAGGAAGATTAAAAAGAGCAAGGTCTTGCTCATTTTCGAGATAAGGTTATATAGGTTATGTTTTTTTCCTCGTTCTTTTACACTCTATTACGTTCTTGATTATAATTGAAATGTATGAAATTTTTTAATGATATTCTCATCGACATTTTTAATGATATTCATTTCGACATTATTTATAGGTTAAACCGATATATATATATATATTTCGTATAATATTTCTATAATATTTCCAAACGAGAATTACGACGTCATTAATAATTAATTAATTCGTCTTTAATTATTACGTCATATATTTAGATTACAAAAATATATACAAATTCCAGACGTATTACTTATTAGACATACACGCGCAGAAACACGTTTATATATATATATATATATATAGGATATAATTCTATGCAATCATAAAGGATCATTAAAAGTGAAACGTAATTAATCATTTGCTTTGAAGATCCTTACCAAGAAGTTCTATTAGATATTACTAGTACAAAATTACCGTTAAACTTTTACAATCGTACAGGATATTAATCAAGTTGTATAAGTGAAAATGAAATGGTATATTACTAATAAACCTTAAGAAATTTATAAAGGATTATGAGCATTTAATTTACCATAGATCTTTTTCATTCT
>NC_140833.1:2335000-2337500 GCF_050613455.1 Vespa mandarinia | reverse complement strand
ATTCATCTATTTCTATTTATTACGTACAGATCTTTTTTTGAATAATTCATCATCCTTTTCTTTCTTTTTTTTTTTTTTTTTTCCTTTTAATCTTCTTCTTCCTATTTTTTATCATAATCGTCATCATCATCATCATCATCATCATCATCACCATCATTATCATCATTAAAATTGATCGTTCATCATCGTTATCATCGTTCATCTTTGAATATTTGCGATTATCGATAAAGTCAAGTCGAAGTGCCGAATTTTCAATCAAAAGATCGTTTCGTCGATCGAGGATCCGAAATTATCGGGAAAAGGATTCGATCGAGAAGCTCAGATATATATATATATATATATACATACACACATACGCGCATCCACACACAAACATGTACGTATACAGAGAGAAAGAGAGAGAGAGAATGCGATCTCTCTCTTTTTCTCTCTCTCTCTCTCTCTCTCTCTCTCTTTTTCGTCTTCGTCGTCGTCGTCGTCGTCTGACCAGGCGAGTTTTTGTATATACTCGAATTCTCCCCTTTTCTTCTTCTGATCAATCCCACCCTATTCTCCTCCTCCTACTCCCCCCCCTCACCTCTACACCCCTTTCTTCTCCCTCCCGCCCTTTCTCCCTCTCTCTTTTTTTTCTCTCTTTCCCTCTCTTTCTCTCTCTCTCTCTCTCTCTCTCTCTCTCTCTCTCTCTCTCTCTCTCTCTCTCTCTCTCTCTCTCTCTCTCTCTCTCTCTCTCTCTTCCTCTTTATCTTCTCTTCTATCTTCTTCCCAAAATATTCGGCCAACAAATTTCATCGATCCTCTTTCATTTTTTTATTCTTCGAACGGATTAATTTTAATATCTTCAAATTATAAAAGCTTAATTCTTATTTATCATTGGATATATTTGGTTGTGCATTGATTTGCGATAATGCAAAGGAAAAATAAAAAAAAAAAAAAAAGAAAGAAAAAGAAAATAAAATAGAAAGTTTATAGTTATCTGTCTGTTGTCAGTATTTTTTTTTTATACTATATGCGTGTATATATATATATATATATATATATATATGGGTATGCTAATATAAGATTTTTATGAACGTCCATAAAAAAAAAGAGAGAGAACAAAAATAGAATAGAAACAAGGAGAAAAGAAACGGAAAATGTAAGAGGAAAAAAGAGAAGGAAAATTGAAAAGTAGCTTGTTATTTATTCGGGTCAGTAGTATTGATACATTTTTATATATGTATTTCAAATAAATGGTTAGTATTTATATATATATATATATATATATATGTATGTATGCATAAATGTATGTATTTATGTATGTATATATATACGTTATGCTAATTCAAGATTTTTATGGCCGTCCTAAAAAAAAAAAGAAAGAAGAAAGAAAAAAAAGAAAAGAAGAAGAAGAAAAAAGAAACAAGTCTATAATTAATTCAATATTTTCAAAACATTTGGAATATATGTTAGATAACGCAGTATATTTTGCTTACAAGAAAATATTATTAGGTAATACGATTGATCGATTTGATCGATCGATTTAATGAAGGATTAATGAAAAAAGTAAAGAAATGAAAATAAAAAGTGGAAAGGAGAACATTTTCGATGGATGTAAATTCGATGAAAAAACTTTTTTTTTTTTATTTTTTTTTCTTTTTTTTTTTTTTCTTTTTCTTTTTTCCTTTTTTTTTTTTTTTAAGTAGGATAATTTTGCAATTTGTTATTACTGATATTTATTATTTTATTACACTTAATGATATTTTAATAATTATATTATTACTATCGATCGAAATATTCTTATATATGTATACATATATATTTATTTATTTCACAAGATTAATTAATTAACAAAAATTTTAATTAGGCAGATGGGAGTGATTTAGAACAAAAAAAAAAAAAAAAAAAAAAAGGAAAATAATTTTAGGCACTTTGTTTCTACGATATATATATATATATATATATATATATATATATATATTTTTTTTTTTTTTTTTTTTTTCTTTTTTACACACATATTACGATTTCAAAAAATATCAATATTAATTTCTTTAATCGGCACGATAAATAAATATATCCAAGAGTAATTAATTAATTCTTGAAAAATAATATTCTACGAAAATGAAACGAAATGAAACGAAACTAATGGAAAAATTAAAAAAGAAGAAAAATTTTTTTCTTTTATTTTCTGTAATCCTTAATTTTCTTCTTTTTGTCCCTCATTCTTTTTTCCTTCGTAGGACCTTGCGTTTGCGCTCTCATGCGCGTAAAAAATTCCCTCCACCGCTTCCCCCCCCCCCTTCCCTTTTATCCCCACGTAAGATATCTCTATTCGGTTCTACAAGTTACACGTGTATGTAATATATATATATATGCCATCGGTGTTGGTGTTTTAAAGCGAAAGCGTTTTATGTCAACGTGAGAGAGAGCAAACCGTTAGAATTGAACGGGCGACTATGCTTAGTTTATGTATGTACGTCAGACGTCCATACAGACGACCAATCCAGACGCGAGACGTGAAAAG
>NC_140833.1:2325000-2330000 GCF_050613455.1 Vespa mandarinia | reverse complement strand
TCTCTCTCTCTCTCTATCTATCTATCTATCTATCTATCTCTTTTTTTTTCATTCTCTTATATATTAATTTTTTACAGCTCTCTCTCTTTCTCTCTCTGTCTCTCTCTCTCTCTCTCTTTTTTCCTTTCTTTTAGCATTCTATTCTCTGTTCGTGATATATAATATACATGTATATAGGATTTATAGGGTGGGCCAAAAAATTTTCAAGTCGAATTAAATAAAACTTAAAAGTTGAATTAAATAATACTTGGGAATAAATTTTTTTACGTGATTCAATTGGAAAATGAGAAAAGAGAGAGAGAGAGAGAGAGAGAGAGAGAGAGAGAGAAGAGAATGACAAAAGGAAAAAAAAAATTAAAAAGAATTTATATCGTCTACATTATTTATTTATTTATTTATTTATTTATTTATTTATTTATTTATTTATAACTTTCTCTCTCTCTCTATATATATATATTTGTATTTATATTAATAATACGAGATATATATATATATATATATATGTGTGTGTGTGTGTGTAATTTTTTTTTAACATTTTTTTATCGTATCTTTTTTGCGAGGTTTCATGTTCCAATTAAGATAAATGCATCGAGATAGATCGTTCTAAGTCAAAGGGTTGATCGACCTAATCAATGATCGAAAAAATTTACATACCTATATGATATCTATAAAAAAATTAAAAAGGTTCGAAGAAATTTAAAAGGCACCTGCTGAGAAATACACACATATAAACACACACACACATATATATATATATATATGAGTTAGGATTTGATATGCCATAAGTGGCTTGTGTGAATGTTGATTAGGTTTCACTGATAAGAAACATACCCCGTGGATATGAAATGAAATGAAATGAAATGAAATGGATAAAGATTTTTTTCTTATATATATATGTATATATATATATATGTATTTGCCTCGGTGTGTGTGTGTGTGTGTGTGTTTATGTGTGTTTGTAAAATTATACGATCTAAAGATCATTGATACATATAGTAATTGATTGGCGAACAGGTATCGTCGTAATTTTTTTCGATTTTTATTGAAATAAATAATAATACCAGTAAATAAATAAATTTAATATTTTTTTTATTTTTATTATTTTAATATATATATATTTTTTATTCTTAATTTATATATAATATTATATATAATATTATTTTGTTTTATATTTCTATTGAAAAATATTTTATTAATATTTTATTGAAATATTAGAAAGAAAAAAAAAATATATTATATTATGATTGATATATTAATTCAAATATAATAATTATTATATATTTCTGACATATAATATTTATTATTACTATTATTATTATTATTATTATTATTATTATTATTATTATTATTATTATTCTTACGTGATCTTTATAAATACTTTTGCGTGATCTTTATAAAAAATTTTATAAGAATATAATTGATCGGAATAATGATCAAATTATTATTAATAATCGATTTTTAATGAGGTAGGAAATATTTAGGACAAATATCAAATGAATTAGGGACAAAGTTATTGCTACATTGGGCCATTGCTTTGAGATTAAATAATACTATATATTATAGATTGTTGAAGATAAAAGGAAAATGGATATAGTTTGTAAATTATATACATATATACATACATACATACACACACACACACATACATATATATATATATATATTATTTATCGGTTGTTATTTATCAATGCCGCGTTAAATCTATGAAAGAAATAAATCGTCGTATCGTTAATACCTATGGCGTTTCAAATGCTTCTTCTGCCGCTGTTGATGTTGCAGTTGGTGTTACTGTTGTCGTTAATATTGCTCCTCACTGTTGCTGTTGCTGCTGAAGGAGCAGGTAGTGCTCATTCAGTTCCTGGTTTGGAGTTAGGGCGTGGAGATGGAAAATGAGCCTTGAATGCGAGGAAATGAGCCTTGAATTATAGTTTGACGTAAGAAATGTCTCTTCTCGCTCTGTGTGTGTTCAGAAATTGAACGAAAGGAAAAAAAAAAAGAAAAAGGAAAAAAATTCAGAGAGAGAGAGAGAGAGAGAGAGAGAAGAGAGAGAGATGGTGGTGAACATTAAAAACGAACGTAAAACGTTGGGAATATGTGTGTCTGTCTGTGTGTCTGTGTGTTCAATCGATAGGAAGCCATTTGTTTCTTCTTAGACACATTTTTTTTTAAAGTGCATTTGATCTATTGTAACAAATATATGTATGTATGTATGTATGTATGTATGTATGTATGTATGTATGTATGTATGTATGTATGTATGTATATATGTATGTATGTATATATGTATGTATGTATGTATGCATGCATGCTTTTACCTCTGAGTATATGTGTATGTATGTCTCTGCGTGTGTACTAAGTGTGTTTAGATGATTTAGAGATTTCTATCATATATTAAATTTTAGCATTATATTTATGAGGATTTTATATATATATATTTGGTGTTTTCTTTTAATTTTTTTTTCTTTTTTATAAATATAGGTATGGGTATATTAGTTGATATCTATGTATTTATATATGTATATATAAATTTTTGTTTTATTATTTTTTCTTTTTATTTTTTTTTTTTTTTTTTTTTTTTTCGTTTAAATGATACTCATTTTCAACATACGTCACGTGTCATTACATTGATACTTATTTATAAATATATTTTTATGATTTGTAATAATTTTGTGTTAAAAAAAAAAAAAAGAAAAAAGAAGCAAAACAAAAATTATTATATATTTAAGTCATCAGAATTATATTAACGTCGTGCAAATTGATCGTGAGAACGAAATATGTTCGAACGTACGATCCACCCATCGAACCACCACCACCACCACAACACCACCCCCCCAACCCCTACTTGCCAACCCCACGAAGAAAACAAAACGAAAGAAAACCAAAAAAGAAAAGAAAAAACAAATTCGATCCTTTCAGAATTTAATTCCGAGCTCTGCACAATGGTAAAGGGCGTGGGTGAGAAGGGGAAGGTGGTGGAGTAGGAGGAGGTGGAGGAATAGGAGGAGGAGGAGGAGGAGGAGAGGAACCAAGATCGAAAAGGGGGAGGTACCATTTTATATTCCTCCATTGACTCTCAGAGATAGGAACTCCTCCCCCGCGCTGACCCACCCCACTCTCCCCTTTCTTCCAAAAAAAAAAGAAAAAAAAAAAAAAAGAAAAAAATGAAAAGAAAAATGACCGCAACACTTTCACTCCGCTTTCAAGCAAGTTTCTTCTTTATCTCGATGTTGTCGCGCACAAGGGGAAGAGTGGGGTCGCGTCGGTGCCGTGAAAGGGTGTGGAAGGATGGAGAGGGGTTTGAGGGTTTAGAAGGGCCAAAGAGGGTTCAGAAGAAATCCGACAAAGAGTTAGGTTTAAGGTATTATCGATCGAACATCACAACTACTAATACGTCTCTCTTTCTCTCTCTCTTTCTCTCTGTCTTTTCCTTTTTCTCTCACACCTACACTTATAGACATTATATACACACACGTACGTATGCAGACTATATATGTATATACTTATACATATACATATACATATATATATATATATATATATATATCTGTAGCTCAGCCCACGCGATCTCCACAAGTTGTTGTTACAGGTGCAAAAGCCCTATCAAGATTCGTGACGCTTATACTTTAATAAACGATCGAGTATATGTATATATGTGTATATACATATGTATGTGTGTGTGTGTGTGTGTGTATGTACGTTTCCTTTTCTTAAAGAATCATTCCCTCTTCCATCTCTGTATACCACTTTACACCCGCACCTCACAACCTTTATCCTTCTTCTTCTTCTTCTTCTTCTTTTTTTTTTCTTTCTGTTCTGTTTTTTTATTTTTTTTTCTTTCTTTTTTTTTTCTTATTTCTTTCTTTATGTTTTTTTTTTTATTTTTTTTATTTTTATTTTTTTTTTTTTTCCTTTGTTTTCATCGAAGAGATCTGGGATAGAATGATGAGAGGGGGATGAGGGATATAGGAGGTGGCACGGAAGATCGGCGAAAGAAAGGGCTTAAGGGATGGGTTAAGTAGGTAAGACTTTTATAATAAGATAAACGATCGAGTATAACGGGTGTCTGATTTTTATACGATCCAATATAAAATATTCCAATTGAATCAATTGCTCTGTTAGAATGTGGTGGTGTTTGATGTGTCATCATTATTTTCATTAATATTTCGTCGATTTATATAGAATAATTGGCGATGATTGTGTGCGAGTGCAAAACGACGAAGACGACGACGACGACGATGATGATGATGATGATGATGATTTTTTTCCCAACTTTCGAGATCGGTGAATAAATGGAAGATGGAAAAAGAGAAGAACATCGCGAAAGTTTGTTTTTTTGCGGTTGGTTTTTTTTTTCTTTTTTTTTTTTTAGTTCTACGACGATGAATTAGAAAAGATCTTTAATACACGTAGGCGGGTAAACAAGCGGCCGGCGTTTTCACTGTTGCAACCAAACGAACCAAGCAACCAAGCTTATGTCAATGATTTATCTCGTTCCTTTCTCGCCCACGCTGTTTTAACCCTGACCAGGAGGAGAATTATCTGACGAAAGAGCCGCCCGCTTTCTATCTTTCTCTATCTCTCTTTCTCTTTCTCTTGCATTCTCGTTCTTTCTTTTCCTCTTTCGAGTTGTGTGCGGCTTCATGTATTCTATCTTTGTTTGTCCATTTCTCTTTCTTTCTGTAAGCTTGTCTGTCCGTTTGTCTGTCTGTCTGTCTGTCTGTCTCTCTGTCTGTCTGTCTGTCTGTCTATTTGTTTGTTCGTTCGTCTGTTTATCTGTCTGTTTCTCTCTCTCTCTCTCCCTCTCTCTTTCTCTTTCTATCTTTCTATTTATCTCTTTCTTTCGTACGTACAGTAAGTACGTATAAAAGTGTGTGTGTATGTGTCTCTGTGTGTGTGTTTGTTTGTTTGTTTGTTTGTTTGTTTGTTTGTTTGTTTCGCCCTGTCACAGGACATTTCAGTCGTTCACGTTATACGGCCGATTACTTGAATAAAATTAGTAT
>NC_140833.1:2310000-2320000 GCF_050613455.1 Vespa mandarinia | reverse complement strand
TAACTTTGCACGCACACACACATACACACATATACGCACAGAGAGAGAGAGAGAGAGATACACAAGATACGTGTATGATATGTACGAACAAAAGCAAACACCTACAGATATACACACACACACACATACATACATACATACATACATACATAGATAGATACACATACGTTATGATAGTCGAATGTAACATAACAAGCATGATAAGCTAGTATATTACTGAAGTTGAAAAGTAAAGATAACAATAAATTTCTTCTAACATAATCTATTTCTAATATCATTAATACGATAAATATGTATTTATATTTTATTTGTAAATTATCATTTCTTCTTTTCTAACGTCAATCATCATTTTTAATATCATTTATATCCGATTTATTTAATATTGTTCGAATGATGTAGAAATTTTGAGCGATTATTTATTTATTTATTTATTTATTTTTTTTTAATATTTTTTTTATTTTTTCTTCTTTTTCTTTCTTTTTTTTTTCTCTCTCTCTCTCTCTTTTTTTTCTCCCTCTACACGATCGTAGATCATTGGAAATATTTGGAGAAAGCTTATCGTCTTTATCACGATAAAGAAGAAGAAAAATTTTGCAATGGACGATGTTTTAGATATCGACGATTAGAATTTTATTTGAACGTAAGAATATTTTTATAAGTTTGTTTAAGAATTTAGGGAGAATTTTTTTCCTTTTATTACGATCGAAATTATGAAGAAGATATTTTGAAAAAAATATTTATCGTTTAATAAAAAAAATACACACACATACACATACACAGAGACAGAGAGAGAGAGAGATAGAGAGAGAGATACAAAACACACACATATTTATTTGAGTAAAAAAAAAAAAAAAAAAAAAAAATTCCATAAGGACAAATCTAAGGTGTGGCTTAGCGCAGGTCTCTCGTCTATGGTGTTAACCATGTAGATCCTCCATTCAATTGGAAATCTATTCCTTTTAATATTTGTCCCATTGTACCTGCGTGTGTGTGTATGTGTGTATGTGTGTGTGTATGTACGTGTCTAGTGTATATGTCTATATGTATTTGTATTTGAATTTTTTGACTGCACCTTCGTTCATAGTAGTCACATGTAATACGTTGATTGTAATCTTCTTATTTAGAGATTTATATTATTATACGTGAAAATGTCATGTTGATCGCTTTTCAGATCATTCATTTAATCCTATAACATCGTCGCTAATAAAAATATTCATTTAAACATGTTTAACTATGAAACGTTATTATATAAATATTATAAAAGGATTTTGGGAATATGTGTGTGTATGTGTGTGTGTTAGGCGATTTGAAAAATCAATTATTATATCCTCTTTTCTTCACCCTCACTCATACTCCATATTATAACTTAGGCTAATCGTAGTTAGGTATGTCATTTTTTTTTTTTACATGTCGAACTTGCATTTTTACAATTTGAAGCGAAAGTATATATATATATATATATTTTATTTTTTTTTATTTTTTTAATTTGGACAGATATATATATATATATATACATATATATTTATATATGTGTGTGTGTGTGTGTGTGTGTGTATGTGTAGTAATAATAATAATAATAATATGTATACATATACGTGCATAGAAAGTAATTCTAAATATTTTTTTTTATTACATATACATATATATTTATTCATTTATTTATATTTTATTGTATATATATATATATATATATATATATATATATATATATATATATAAAATAGAAAAAATAGTTTTAGGTCTTGAACTGTTTATACATTGGGGGGGGGGGGGGGGGGGAAATGAAAGAAAAAAAGAGACTTAGCTTGTAGGTATACTTCATACGTTTATTGCGGAAGTAATGTTACAGGTGAAGGATCATAAAAATAACCACAAAAATATACATGCATAGATAAACTGCGGTTTACTAGGCGTCCATATTGGCTCCTTTATTAGATATTATATCCTTTACTATTATTTATATTATACTATATAACGAAAGGTAATATACATATATTATATGTATATTACCTATACATGTACATACACATATATATATATATATATATATATATATATATATATATACGCGGAAAAGGAGTATAAAAGTTTATTGATCGTTCTTGGTTGTTTTGCGGATAAAAAAAGGCGATAGAAATAAAAAAAAAAAAAAAAAAACAAAAACAAAACAAAAGGAAGAAGAAAAAGACAAAAGATAATTTTTCAAGAGAAAAAAAAATTGAATGAGCAATTAAAAAAAAAATAAATTTCAATAATAACTTCAGATTTTGCTCTTATTCATATTTTTAAGTAAAGAAAAATAAACAGAAGAAAAGAAATAAGAATTAATGAAAAAAAAATAATTTTATATAAAATGTTTTATACTTTATATGAAAACAAAATTTCTTATTAAAGAAATATTGTTATATAATTGTTAATAATAAATTTGATAAATTAAATAAAAATAAATAAGAAAATAATTCTAAATTCTTTCACTACTACACATATATATATATATATATATATATATATATATATTTCTAATAGGTACATTTCTAATCTCGTTTAGAACATTGCTACTTAACAGAACGGTATTATTCGTTTCATTGTCGACGATGACAATGCTTATCAGAATTGAGTCTTGCGACTAACGTTCTAGACATCCGGCACATTTATAAAGCATGTCATTGTAAACGTAGGTCGTTACTAACAATGTAACTGGTCCATATATATATATATATATAGAGAGAGAGAGAGAGATGATTCTCCCATAGAGCATCTTTCTATTTCTATTTCCTGAGAGATAAAATAAAATTCGTAGATAATTTTCAAATATAAACTTCTTCCAATGTAAATTGTTTACGTTGTTTTTACTGAAAAAGAAATTAATCATAATAATAATAATAATAATAATAATAATAATAATAATAATAATAATAATAATACAGTATTACATATAATAATTTTTTAATTTATTATAATAATAAAATAAACAATGCCTTATATGATATCAAAATAATAATAATAATAATAATAATAATAATAATAATAATAATAACATAATATAAAATTTATATATATATATATATATTAATACATAATATATTACTATACATATACATATACATACACACATACATACATTTATATATATACATATATATATATATATATATATATATATATGCGTATCGTAGTCGTCGGTATATAAAGGAATTATCAAACTTGTCAACTCGCAAGCATAATTTATTTTCACTCTCATTATTGATCGTTTATTAATTTCCAAGGAGATAATTGAAAAATACTTGTTAGCGCGAATATCGGTAATGACGATATATGGGGTTGAGCGAGAGGGAAGAGGAATGGATGAAGAGAAGATGAGAGGGTATAGAATAGAAATGGGAAGAACGAAGATAGAGATAGGGATAGGGATAGGAGAAAGAGTGAGATGGAAGGTGGTAGAGAAGACGGGAGAAAGAAAATAATGTTGAACTAAGACCGATTATTATTAATAAAGTTGCGGTTGGTGGTCTATTATCTTATAGAATAATAAACGATTATTATGACCGCACAATGAGACAGTCCATAGTTAAAAGGGGGGTGCAATCCCATTCTTCTTCTTGATCCTGTACCGTCAAGAAATATGCTCATCCATCATCGTAACACTCTCTCTCTCTCTCTCTCTCTCTCTGTCTCTCTCTGTCTCTCTCTTACTCTATCTATCTATCTTTCTTTCTCTTTTTATCTCCGTCTCTTTCTTACTCTTTAGTATACCGATAGCTTGTTCCAGGAGATACTTTCACGCAGTGTGAACAGAAACTCGAGATTAAGATTCTTGTCGAGATCTATTTCAGCTAAAGAAAGAATTAGAAAGAGAGAGAGAGAGAGAGAGAGAGAGAGAGAGAAAGGAGAAAGAAGTTAGTTGGATATGCATCGGAGTGTTTCTTAAGTGGCTCTTGACCTCGCACTTCGAGAACTTTAGACGCAAGTAGATACATATATAAGCTCATAAACACGAGAATACGAGCCTTTATTAGCGATACCGTCATATTCTCGAGAACTTCGTCTTTTTCTTCTTCGTTTAGAGAGTGAGAGAAAGAGAGTGAGAGAGAGAGAGAGAGAGAGAGAGAGAGAGAGAGAGAGAGAGAGAGAGAGAGAGAAAGTGCACGTTTCGTGTTTAGCGTATATGTGCGCATATATATGCGTTTTATATGCGTTTTATATGCGTTTTATATGCGTTTTAAATGCGTGTGTTTATAGGTGTGTTTAGATGTATTTCTGTATGTGTGTGTGTGTGTGTATGTGTGTCGCATTGACAATCGCCACGAGTCACATTGGATCAGTCGATTGCATTGGCTGACAAAATTTATCTGAAATTTTGTTATCTTAATGTTTTTTTCTTTTTCCTTTCTTTCTTTTTCTCTTCTTTTCTTTTCTTTTTTGTTTGTTTGTTTGTTTGTTTGTTTCTTTTTTCTCTTTTCTCAATTTATTTTCTCCAATTATTCATACCTATATCAATACAATAATATATGCGTATATGTATGTGTATTATGTATATGCGTAAAATTCTACGAACGAATAAGAAAACTCTTCTTTGGTAAAATCGTGAAAGAAGAAAAAAAAAGAGGATAAGAAAAAAAAAAAAAGAAAAGAGACAAAACCTCCCCCCTCCAAGAACTTCGATTTACCATAAAGAAATTCTCTGGGATATATGTGTATTTTTTTTGTTTTTTTTTTCTTTTTTTTCTTCAATTGCCATAAGAAATCTCTTTAATCGCCATAAAGAAAATTTTCCAAGTAACATGAAAAAAAAAAAAAAAAAAAAAACATTCTTCACTATAGACAAGATCATTTGCCTCTTAGGTTCATCAATGCAATTTCTCTTTCTCACTCTCTATCTCTATCTATCTATCTATCTATCTATCTATCTATCTATCTATCTATCAATCTATCTATCCATCTCTCTCTCTCTCTCTCTCTCTCTCTTTCTTATATCTATTTAAACGTTTCTGTCCGGTGTCTTAAGTGCATAAAGAGTAAGAGAGATAGGGAGAGAGAGAGAGAGAAACAGAGAGAGAGAGAGAGACAGAGATAGAGATGAGATATTCATCTAAGAGAGCATACACGAGATGTTTATATATGTCTGTCTCTTTTTAGTTTTGCAATAGATCCTCACAGATCGTTGGCTTCTTACGAAACTGTCTTGAGAGTACTCGAACAATCCTGTTTTGTTAATATCAACTTCTTCTATGTGCTCGTCTTTGAGTAGTATTAGTAAAAGAAAAGGAAAAGAATAAAAAAATGAAAAGAAATTAGAGGAAAAACAAGAAGCAAAAAAATACAAAAAAAAAACATCCCCGTCTCTCTCTCTCTCTTTCTCTCTCTCTCTACAGTAACTATGAACTAAACTGTAAATAAAGAATAATTAAATCATATATATATATATATATATGTATATATGTTAGGTTGGAAACTATGAAACAGGCGTTTTTGTTTAGTTATTTATTTCATTCAACGCCCATTTCATAGTTTCCAATCTAATATATAAATCTTCTAACAAATATTATATATATATATATATATATATAATATATTTAACGATTTATTCTGAAAAGAAAAGAAAAGAAAAGAAAAAAAATAAATAAATAAATAAAAGAAAAAACTGCTTATACGATATTTTCATCGAAGTAACGATTAAGTCGTTTCACGTGTGAAGTGACGGAGGATTGGTGGATGAGTGAGTGAGTGAGTGAGTGAATGAGTGAGTGGGTGGGTGGGTAGGAGGGAGGGAGGGATGACTATCATTTTTTGAATCAAACGAAAGAGGAAGAAGGGAGCTTCTAAAGTTTATATTGAACACATTGGAAGGATCATAATTAAAGTACCTTTTGCCTTCTACCTTTGAATTCCATTGTACACGATGAAAGGAGAAAAGAGAAGAAAAGAAAAGGAAAAAAGGAAAGAAGAGGAAGATGAAAGAAGAAGAAAGAAGAAGAAAGAAGAAGAAGAAGAAGAAGAAGAAGAAGACAAAAAAACTATGTCAAACGTATAAAATCGTGCCGGTGGACCCTTTGCTTCTTCGTGTCGAATGAAATATAAACGAAAGACAGAGAGACAGAGAGAGAGAGAGACAGAGAGAGAGACAGAGAGAGAGAGAGAGAGAGAGAGAGAGAGAGAGAGAGAGAGAGAGAGAGAGATAGAAGATGGAATTTGGTGTCAATGACCTTCGATCGAGTTAGGAAGAAAACCAGCACGAGATATTATCAAGATTAAAAACGATCGATATCTTCGATCTTTTGATATAATCGAAACACTATCTCTCTCATTCTCTCTGTATCTTTTCGTACTATATTTATCTTTCTCTATCTTTCTATGTGTCTTCATTTGTCTCTCTCTCTTTCTCTCGTGTCTGTTTTTCTTTTCTCTTTTTTTTTTGTTTCCTGTTTGTCTCTGTCTATCTCTCTCTCTCTCTCTCTCTCTCTCTTTCTTCCCTTCCTTCTTTCTCTTATTATTTGTCTCTCAATCTATCTTTATCTTTCTTTCTGTCTCTTAATCGATCGAACATCTTCATTTATTGCTATGATTTTCGCATAATTTATATGACAAATTGCTCGAGATTTCAGATTAATAATTCGTTTGATTCTATTTCTTCTTTCTTCTTTCTTCTTCTTCTTCTTGCATCTCATACATGATCACGTATTATTATTATTATTATTATTATTATTAATATTATTATTATTTATATTAATGTGTATGTATTATTTGTTCGTATATATAATTTTTATATATATATATAATTAAAAAAAAAAAATATATATATATATATATGTATATATTTGTATGTAATTATGTGATTATGCGAACGTGTGTACGTGTATAGGTTCATCGAAGATTAGAAAAGGAGGTTAACGATAATATTTCTTCGGGAAAAAGGAAACTAATATCTAACTATTATACAATGTATCATGGCTTCTGTAATTATTAATATCTTTTGAGATAACGATGATTAAGTATTACGTATATATATTTATCAGTTAGACGATCGTTTCAATCCAATCGAATCGGAACGGATCGATCGATTGATCGATCAATCGTAATCCACAATCCTTACATTCATAACGATTAGAAAGTATCTAATATCTTTTCATTCTTTCTTTAATTTTTTTTTCTTGTTGTATTTTTTCTTTTTTTTTTTTTTTCGCTTAATTCTTTAATCGAGAATCTTGTTTCTCAATGAAATGTTAATTAATTTAAAAAAAAAAGAAAAAAAAAATTCTTATATATTTATTAAGTATATATTGAATGAAATGTCAATATTATGATTCTTTTTTTTTTTTTTTTTTTTTTTTTTTAGATTATTTGACTTATATTTAAATTGATTTATATTAAATTGATTATATATTACGAGCATATTTAATATCGATCGTGATTCGAATCGATCACATAAATCGTAATCATTAATTCTACCTTATAATACGTAATATTTAATTTTTTCATTACTTTTCTAATATTCTAATATTCTAATATTCTAATACTACTTGATTGATATTGTTTTATATAATCATACATTCATTCATATATATATATATATATTAAATTGATAAAGTATAATCGATCCTTTCGATTCTCTCGATCATAATACTTAATCTTCATTAATCTAATTAACATTATCATTTTAATTTTAATAATTTTATTTAATACAAACACACACACACACGCACACACATATATATATATATATATAAAATTGATGAAATAACTATTATCAAAATTAATCATGATATGATCGATCGATACACGATCCTCATGATCCTCTCGATCATAATACTTCATCTTCACGCTTCTTACGTTATTTTTCTAAACATCTTAGCTATTCCTTTTTCTTTTTCTTCTTATTATTGTTTTATGCAATAGGTCTATATATACATATGTATATATCTATATATATATCCATATGTGAAATGAAAAAGAAAGAGAGAGAGAGAGAGAGAGAGAGAAAGGGAGAGTGTGTGAAAGAGAGAAAGAGAGTGTGTGAAAGAGAGAAAGAGAGTGTGCGAGAGAGACAAAGAGAGAGAGAGAGAGAGAGAGAGGGAGGGAGAGAGAAAGACACACAGATGATTAAAAATAAGAGAAAGACAGTTGTCCGTCATCTGGCAAGACGGTTCAACTATGAAGGTCGGTCAATGGCCAACGATGGCTAACAGACATTGAGAAGAGTAAGAAGATAAAGAGAAGAAGCGAGAGAGAGAGAGAGAGAGAAAGAGAGAGGAAGAGAGATTTGAACGGGAAAGAAAGAGATAGATAGATATAGAGATAGAAAGGGCGACAAATAACTCGGATGATGATACAAGAATATCGTTACGATCAATTGCTACTCGTGGCTCGAAACATTCAACCAGCCAGATGGTATATGTCATTGCACGTGCATCCGCGAAAAAAAAAGAAAAAGAAAAAGAAAAAGAAAAAGAAAAAGAAAAGGAAGAGGGAGGAAAGAATAAGAGAAAGTGATCGACGATATACATGGTGTTTGTCAAATCTTAACGAGATTATATCCCATTGTAAGGTTATGTTTCTGTATCATTATCCTTCCGAATTATTTTTATATATATATATATATATATATACATATATATTATATATAGATATAAATAATTATTAATAACGAGATTATACATAATATTATGTATATATAATTATAATATTATATTTCATATAAATATACATATCTTTATATATATATATGTGTGTGTACATTATTATATATATATATATATATATATATAAAACATTCATATAGAATATCCACATATATGTATATATACGAATATATCTATATCAACTTTATATATATATGTATATATATATATATATAAGCCGATTATGTTAATGATTTAATAAATTCTTTCGCTAATTTGTCGTCTGCTTCTCTAAATTCGTCTTACGATCGTCACGTACGATGTCTCACGTCTCGTGTCGTGTCGTCTCGTCTCGTTTCGTTTCGTTTCGTTTCGTTTCGTTTCGTCTCGTCTCGTTCCTCCTCGTCTTGTTTCGTCTCCCTCCCTCCCTCCCTCCTACCCTCTTACCCACCCGTCCCTTCTCTTTCTGTTCACCATTCTATCTCTTCTCTTCTCGTCTCTTCTTCGTCGTGTCTTTTCTCGTCACGGATAATTTCTTTCTTCGAAAAGATTTCTAAATGTCTTTATTATCATGTAACCATAAATATCTATGTAGATTGCGATTGTATATATATATATATATATATATATATATGTAGAAAATTTATACTGGTTTTACTTCGGTGTGACTAGTTTTTTTTCTTTTTCCCTCCTTTTTCTTCTTTTCTTCTTTTCTATTTTTTTTTCTTTTTTTTTTTTTCCTTTTCGAACGTGACGCAATACGCGCGATTAGATTGCTTTTTCTTTATCTTTTTCCTTCTTCTTTTTTCTTTCTCTCTTCCTCTCTCTCTCCCTCTCTCTCTCTCTCTCTCACTCTCACTCTCTCACTCTCTCTGTCTGTCTGTCTGTTTTTGTATTTTTTTTCCAAATTAGATATTTTAATTCTTTTCCGTCTTTTTTCTTTTTTTCTTTTTTTCTTTTATCTCTTTTCGTTTTCTTCTTCTTCTTCTTTTTTTTTTCTCTTTTCTTAATTTCTTTCCTATTGTTTTTTCTATTTTTTCTATTTTTTTTTTCTTTTCTTTTTTTCTGTTTTTTTTTTTTTTTTTTTTTTTTTTGATGCGTTAAAAATAACGCCGATTTTATTGGTTATTATTGGCTTTATTATGTATGATTGAGAATAATAATAATAACGAGTGAGTATAATTACTGTAATGAGCGAATTTGTAATGGAAAATATATAATTATGACATTAAAATTGATTAGTATCGTAACGTTACTAATAAAGAATTTTGTTACTGCGCATGTGTACGAGCTACGCGTAGAAATATGTTGTTGTTTTTTTTTCTTTCTCTCTCTCTCTCTCTCTCTCTCTCTCTCTCTTTTTTTTTTCTTTTTTTTTTAAATAT
>NC_140833.1:2300000-2302500 GCF_050613455.1 Vespa mandarinia | reverse complement strand
ATTATATAAACGTAAATGTTTATGTATATATATATATATATTTATGTACATTAGGTATATAAAAATTTATATATATAAATATATATCTATGACTGTATATATATATATGTGTAAATGTATAAGTATGAAGGAATATATATATATATATACATGTTTGATGGTTGTATGTGTGTATGTGTGTTCGTCGAGTTCCAAAGTCCTGCGTGCCTGTCCGCCTCTGCCCTTCTTTTTACCCTTCCCTCTACCTCCTCCTCCTCCACCCTCCTCCTCCTCCTCCTCCCTCAAACCTCCACCCCGCCCCTATCTTATCCCCACCAACTTCGTACAATCTTTCGGAACTGCTTTTGCCCTGAGGGCATGACTTCGTTTTTCTTAGCCGTTAAATCAGGTGCGAGAAAAATATATGTATGCTCCTCCTACCCTTTTTTTTCTCTCTCTCTTTCTCTCTCTCTTTCTCTCTCTCTCTCTCCCTCTTTCTCACTCTATCTCTCTTCTTCTTACTTTTTTTCCTTTCTCTTTCTTTGTCTCTCTTTCTCTCTCTCTGTCTCTCTCTCTCTCTCTCTCTCTCTCTCTCCCTCTCTCCCTCTTTCTCTCTTTCTGTCTGTCTCTGTCTCTGTCTTGTCAAAGAGGCGGCCCGACATCAAAAACTTAAGAATTATCAGCTGTTGTATTTGAATGAAGGGACGAGAGAGAGAGAGAGAGAGAGAGAGTGTGAGAGAAGAGAGAAAGAGAGAAAGAGAGAGAGATGAACTTCTTTTTTTATTTTTTTTCGTTTTTCTTTTGTTTTCCTCTTTTTTCTCTCTCTCTCTCTCTCTTTCTCTCTCTTTTATTCTTCTCTTATTTTTGATTTTGTTTTTACTTTTTTCCTTTGTCTTCTTGTTTTTCTTCCTCTTTTCTTCTTCTTTCTTCAAATCTATTTCGTAGAATCGTTATTTATTAATTGAAAATCGATTTAACGTAATTAAATATTGTAAAGGAAAAATTTGTCATTAAAGATCGAGATATAATGCGAATTATAATAATTTCTTCGTAAAATTTTTTTCTCCCTGGTAATAAATTTTTTTCATGCGTCTCATTGAAATATCGAATTATTAGAATTTTGATTGCATTTGTAATTAATGATTTCGATGGAAATCGAAAGGAATCTTTCTCTTTCTTTTCTTATATCTATTCTTTCTTTTTCCTTTTCTCTTCCTTCTTTTTTTTTCTTTTTTTTTTTTTCAAATCTCATTCCCTTATACATAAACTCGATTGAAAAACGTATTATTAGAATTGAATTTCTCGAATTAGAAATTTTCAATGGAAATAAGAATTCCTCTTTCATTCCTTCCTTTTGTTTATTTTTTCAATCGTTTCGTCTATACGAAAATATATTGTTATTGGAATTGGATTTCGGAGATGTTGCAGAGATGGAAAAAAAGAAAAACAGGAGAAAGAAAAAGGAAAACAAACATTCGAAAGAAATAAAAAAAGTGAATTAATTTTTCTATCGTCTTTTATTATTGTTTTCCCTTTTTTTATTTTTTGTTTTTATTTTCATTAGTCTTTTTCTTTTTTTTTTTTTTTTTTACCTTCGATCATTACACACAATTTCGATTAAGTACAAACCATTTAAAAATGAAAACTTGCTGAAACGAATTTGATCGATAACAAAACGACCTTATGTAATCATTGAACTTAGAAATCACATGGCAGGGCCGTTTAGAAGTATGCACGAACTATATACATACTAATACTATGACCGCATACACGTATACACACATACACAAGTGTACACGCATTATGTACATATACTTAATATATATATAGACATATATATTACGTAACGAAAAATATCGTGGCTTCGTTTACATTTCTTCCTACGTACTACTTACACGTGTGTGTGTGTGATGTATGTGGTGTGTGATGTATGTGGTGTGTGAGTGTATATATATGCACACAAATGTTTTCATTGGGTTTAGGTAATCTTCACCTCTACATCGACGTTAACGTCAACGTCGATCACGAAGAGAAAGAGAGAAAGAGAGTGAGAGAGAGAGAGAGAGAGAACAGAAATAGACTACGAATAACAAATTAATGAAATCCTTATTATATACCTCAGATATATCTATGACGTAGATCACCAAATATAATTATATATATATTATATGTATGTGTGTATCTATATATTATATAATTATATATATATATATATATTTATACATATAATTATATAATATTATTAATATCAAATGACAATGACAAAAATTAATACACACATATATATATATATAATTTTTTTTTAATACATCACTTTAGTATCTTTTGCATTGTGTTGGTGTTTTGTTTAGATAATAATAAGTTACATACGTCAACGAGTTTTTTGTTTTTTTATGAATACTTGTGCGAGAAACCAAGTTAATCCGAATTAGCGCTGCCGGCGCCAAGCGAATAAATTTTTACGAGACGGCATGGTGTTAAGAGATAGATGATAGTTTATGAAAAGTTTCAATTAACTATA
>NC_140833.1:2292500-2295000 GCF_050613455.1 Vespa mandarinia | reverse complement strand
ATAAGGGGGAGGATGGGAGGATGGGAGGAGGATGGGAAAGAGGAGATGACGACAACTACGACGACGACGACGACGACGACGACGACGACGACGACGACGACGACGACGACGACGACGACGACGACGACGAGACGAAGGATTCACGAAAGCGAAAGTGGCCCAACTTCGTTCCCCCCCACCCCACCCCACCCCCTCCTCGTTCTCATCCTCATCCTCTCTTCGTCTTCGTCCTCTTCGTGAGAAGAGAAGGAACCCGACATCATGGTGGCTGAGACCGAACGAGTAGGTACATAACTTACGTGGAGGCGGCAAGAGAGAGGAAACTCCTTCGCTTGGACCGTCGTAACCGACGTAGCCTCTCTCCTCCCTCTCCCACTTCCATCTTCACCTCCATCTTCATCTCCACCACACCTCTCCCCCTATCCCTATCCCTCTACCTAACCTCCTCCCCCCCACCACTACTGCCCACAACCCCGCAAGCCCGAACGACGATATACACGGTCGAACGTCTTACCACACCTCAATGGAATAAATTTACATGCACCGTGGACTCAATGAGAGGAGAACACACTTCACCATAAGAGAGAGAGTTTGCCTTTCTCGAGTATTTTAAGGAGCAGACCGGACTCTCCCTCTCTTTCTCTTTCTCTCTTTCTTTCTCTCTTTCTTTCTTTCTTTCTTTCTTTCTTTCTTTCTTTCTTTCTTTCTCTTCGCTTGCGTGTGTGTATGTCTGTGTATGTGGGTGGGTGAGTGAATGAGTGAGTTAGTGAGTGACTTTTTCGCCACCGATGGATAAATGCGAGAAGAGAATAGTTCTTCCTTTTTTTTTTTCCTTTTCTTTTCTTTTCTTTTTCTTTTCCTTTCTTCTTCTTCTTCTATCCCCTTCTGCTTTTTTTTCTCTTTATTATTATTATTATTTTTTTTTTTATTATTATTGTTATTGTTATTGTTATTATTATTGTTATATATTTGACGAATCTATTTTTCCAAATGCAATTTCATAAGGGCAGTTTTTCGAATCGATTTGTTCTTTTTCTTTCTCTTTTTCCTTTTTTCTTTTTTTTTTTTTATTTTTTTTTTGTCGCAATTGATTAGTCAATCAATCAATCAATTTATTAATTTTTCTTTTGTTTTTTTTTTTTTACTACTCTAATCCTCTACAATTTTACAAAGGCATTTTTTTTCAATGCAATTTTACTGATCGAATTTCATACAATTGTTCTTTTTTTTTTTGTTGTAATTAATCAATCAATCTATTTATTTATTTATTTATTTATTTATTTATTTATTTATTTATTTATTTGTTCATTTATTTATTTATTTATTTGTTCATTTATTTATTTATTTATTTATTTATTTGTTCATTTATTTATTTATTTATTTGTACATTTATTTATTTATTTATTTATTTATTTATTTATTTATTTATTTATTTATTATCATTATGTAATTTTATTATGTAATTAATGTGTTGTAAATTTTTCTTTTCTTTTTTCCCTTCATTGCAATTCTGCAATTTTTAACGAATGCACATTTTTCTAAATGCAATTTTTCAATCGAATTTTATGCGATTTTTTTCTTTTTTTTTTTGTAATTAACTAATCAATCGAGTCGAATTTAAAAAATGCAGGCTTTTCACAAATACAATTTTTCGAGAGGTGTTTTTACAATTTGAAGAGATGCAATTGACGAATGCACTTTTAAAATTTTATTTTTCACCCGTGCAACATCACGAATTATATTTTACCAATGCAATTTTTACAGCGCAACTTTTTTACTTGATTTTTCAGTTTTAAGCCATTAAAAAAAAAAAAAAAAAAAAAAAAAAAAAAGGAGAAAAAGAAACAAAAGAGAGAGAAAAAAAAAGAAGGAAAGAAGAAGAAAAGTAAAACGAAAAACAATCTCGTTCGTTTAATTAAAGACATACGGGGATTCTCTCATGATGGAACTCTTTTACGATGCACTTTTTCTCTCAATTATTTCTCATTATCTATCTCTTACCATTCATTTATTTCTATTTATCTTTCATCTTTAATCTCAACTTTACTTCTTTATTTCCTTTTTTTAAAATTCCTCTCTACCTGTTCCTTTCATTTCTTTTCGTTGCTTTTCTTTTTCCTTTTTTTTCTTTTCTTTTTTTTTTTTCTGTCGTTCTTTTTTTCTCTTCTTCTTTGCAATCGAACGATTAATTTTTCAATATTGAATCTTTACAAATGGACTGTCCCCCGTTAAAAATTATTCCCCGTCATTATCCCTCTCGCATCCTTTATTTATTTAATTATTTATTTCTTCTTCTTCCAATTCTTCTTCCTTTCTTTCTTTATCTTATTTTTATTCCTCTTCCTCTTTCTCTTCCTCTTCCTCCTCACGAATATCCAATAAAGTTCCACGAAAAAAAGTAGTTCGGAGTAATACCCGATGTACGGTTAATTGGCAGTAACATTTATGGTGAGCCATTAAAGATTGCTCGTACACGTGTCCATGTCTGGAATCAGATGCA
>NC_140833.1:2272500-2285000 GCF_050613455.1 Vespa mandarinia | reverse complement strand
GTAGAATTCACCCACTCTTATACTCACACCATATACACACGTGCACATACATGTACATACACACGTACATACATATATATATATATATATATATATGTATATATATATGTATTATATATATATTATATATATATATATATATATATATATATATATATATATGTATGTATGTATGTATGTATGTATGTATGTATGTATGTATGTATGTATGTATGTATGTATATGCACATGCGGCATCCGATGCAGCGTTTGGAACTCAACCAACTAACTAGAGAGATCGAGAACTTCAGCGTTAAAGGAGAGAAAAGGTTTTCAGTGAACCACTTAACGCACACCAAACCCTTTAACCTTCAATTAATCAATCTCAGCTTGGAACGTTTAAACGCATTGAGACACTTTGAATTTGCATTTCTAACGGCGTCGGCATCCATTTCCCTTTTCTTTCTTTTCTTTCTCTCTCCTTTTTTTGTTCTTTTTTTTTCTTTTTCCTTTTTTTCTTTCTCTTTTCTCTTTTTCTCTTTTTTTTTTTTTTTCTTTTTGCTTTTCTTCTCTTTCCTTTTCCATACATTTTCTTTTCTCTTTCGAACGTAATTCAAATGTCAATCTGTTGTTCTCGCTGTCTCTCTTTGTCTATATATATATATATATCTTTTTTATTTTTTTAAATTTCTTTTTTTCTTCTTTTTCTCTTTTTTATCAGTTTGATTTAGAACGCTTAAACGTAACGGGCAACGAGTTTTATTTTTATTATACGAAATCTTGTTAAATAATAATTCCTTTGATTTTTTTTTCTCCTTCTTTCTATTTCGTTTCTCTGAAGAAGGAAATAAAAAAAAAAAAAAATAAAAAAAATGAAAGATAAGAATAAGAAAATGATTTTCGCATTCGACACGAGACGATTGATTTTAATACGACGATATTCATTGGGTCAATTATTGAAGCAATCGTTCGTATCAAAATGAATTCTTTCTTTCTTTCTTTCTTTCTTTCTTTTTTTTTTTTTTTTTAATAAAATTAATCCCCCACGAGATGCAAATTTAATTCCAAAGTTAATCGTGGTCGAGGAAACAGAGAAAAAAAATAAAACAAAACAAAACAAGACAAGAAAAAAATAAAGAAAAGAGAAAAGAAGAAGAAGAAGAAGAAGAAGAAAAAAAGATATATGTAATAAAGATCTCTTTGACCTTGATAAACATCTCATCCGAATGGTTGATTAAACGAATTTTACGACTCACCACCCCACCCCTCCCCACCCCCCACCTCCTGTTAGTACTCGTATAAATCGAGGAAAAACTACTTTTTTTCTTTTCCTTTTTCTTTTCTTTTCTTTTTTTTTTTTTTTTTTTTTCTTTTTTTTTTTTTGTTCTCATTTCCCCTCCAAGATCTCGATAAGAAATTTAATTTTCATTTATCATACTCGTCGAGTATTATTAAACGATACTAATAAATTCTTATCTTTAAAACTACACTATAAATATTTAAATTCAAAGTGCACGATGATGCGTCGAGCAAGCGAATACACGATCGAAATAAAAATTTACGATTCGACGATCTTTTCTTTTCTTTTTTTTTTTTTTTTTTCTTTTTGATCGAACCCTCTCTCTCTCTCCTGTTAAAGAAAGAAATGTTTTAATTGACAATCAATTGTATATTAAATTAACGATTGATTAATAATTGTTTTGAATGAATTAAAAAAATGAGTAGTGAGATTACTGGAGGGAAGGGAAAAAAAAAGGAGGAGGAGGTGGAAGATTGTGTATGTGTATGTGTATGTGTGTGTGTGTGTGTGTGTGTGTGTATGTATGCAAGGAGATGGGTGATGACGAGAGGGATGATAGCGATTATAGGGGATGTTGAATTATATATATATATATATATTTTTTTTTTTGTTCTATTTTATTTCAGTTCCTTTTTCTTTTTTTTTTTTCCTTTCCTTTTAAATATATCTTCGATACATGAAATATTTTTAATTTTTTAATATATATATTTCTTTGTTTAAATATTTGTAATTGAAAATATCTTCGTTGAATCTGAAAAGGCAAAAGTGTGGACGTTAATATATCTGATATTGGACGAACTTGGCAGCTCATTAGTGTTTCCAAGAGACTCATTCTCTTCCATTGGTTCAGTATAAATGCAGTTGGCATAAATCGTATGTAAGAGAAATGCAGGACTGCAGGACAACGTTCGACATTTCCGATATTTCTTTATCGACAAACCGCATCTCTCTTTTTCTCTCTCTCTCTCTCTCTCTCTTTCTTTCTATGTATCTATCTATCCCTATCTATCTATCTATATCTATCTATAGTGTCTAGGCGGTCGAGTAGAAAAAAGAAAGAAAGAAAGAAAGAAAGAAAGAAAGAAGGAGAAAAGAAAAAAAATCAGAAGGGAAAAAAAAAGAAAAAAGAAAAAATAAAAGAGAGAGAAAAGAATCAGTTCAGTCGGATCTGATTTTGTGAAAAGAAGGTTAGAAAGGAATGGGAGAGGTCCTACGGCTTGTCTTATTTTTTTTTTTTTTTTTTTATTTAGTTTTCTTTTTTCTTTTTTCCTTTCTTTCTTTCTAGTCCGAAACCACCCTGACACAAAGTGTCGTAGGAGGGAGGTGAACGTGGAGCAAGTTTCTTGTTTTTTTTTTTTTTTTCTTCTTTTTTTTGCGTCACTCTTTCTTTTTTTCTTTTCATTTACACTTTTTCCCTTTTTTTGTTTCTTTTTTTCTTTTTTTTTTTTTTTTCTGATTCTAACTTCTACTCTTTCCTTCTACTCCTTTTAATTTCAATTTTATTTATTAATTATTATTATTTTTGTTTTTCTTTTTTTTTTTCTTCTTCATCTTCTTCCCAATTTCTCTGAACTTTTTTCTATCTTTCATTCTTTCTTCTCCTTTTTCTTTGCAATCCTCCTACTTTCATTATATCTTCCTCTATGAATCTCGTCAAAAAAAAAAAAAAAAAAAAAAAAGAGATAAAAAAGGTCTACCTTTTCTAATTATCAATTAACAATAAATTATCAACAACTTTATCAATTGTCAATGATAACATAATGACAACAATAAAAAAACAATGACGACATCGAGGACGATGATAATGGTCAGCTATTTTTACAAAAATTAATAAACTTCTTTGACAATATATCTTTCTCTCTTTTTTTCCCCTTTCTTTTCTCTCTCTCTCTCTCTCTCTATATATATATATATATGGGTTTTGGTTTCTCTATCTTTGCATACATTAATCACTTGGAAAGGGTTGGCCCATGGGAATTGTTTTCTCGCCCCCCATTGTCGATCCTATTCCCCATATCCCTTACCCCCGTAACCCCACCGATACCGTCTCATGCACCCTTTCAATCTTTTTTCTTTTTTCTTCTCTTTCTCTCTCTCTCTCTCTCTCTCTCTTTCTCTCTCTCTCTCTCTCTCTCTTGCTCTATATATTTATATCTTCCTCTCTTTCTATCTCTGTCTCTGTCTCAGTCTCAGTCTCTGTCTCTGTCTCAGTCTCTATTTCTATCTTCGTCTGTCTGGTTGTCTCGTTATATACCAGTATCCTTTTCTAACAGTGAGAAATTCTATACCTATAAAGTCGGTTCGTATTTCGAATCAGGTCAAATCTATTTAAAGGATCACGTCGCGTGTCGTCGTCCCTTTTTTCCTTCCCTCCCCTTCACCTCCTTACAACTCTTGCCATAACCACTCAACTCGCCTACACGTTTCACCTTTTCTTTGAAATTTTCAAATTCAACCCTTTGCTTTATTCCCTTCTCTCTCTCTCTCTCTCTCTCTCTCTCTCTCTCTCTTTTTTTTTCATTATCTTCTTTCCTTATCCTTATCTTTATATTCTTTTAAGTGTATTTTTATGTTTTTTTTTTCTTTTCTTTTCTTTTCTTTTTCTTTTTTCTTCTCCGAATATCATTTATCTGAATTTGTTGAACGTTGTATATATCTAAAAGAATTGTTAGATAAATAGTTAGATTGTTAGATAAGGATCGTTAGATATCTTAGATAAATTTAATATCTAAAATTCTATATATATATATATATATATATATATATAAGATATTCATCGATCTATAGATTCTTTTATTAAACATATATCTTGTCATTGATTAATTGTTAAATCTCGTTTTACGTTCGCTTAGAAGTGTGTTTGTTTGTTTTGTGTCGATTGATTTTTTTTCCTTTTTTTTTTTTTTTTTTTTTTTGTAAATTTATTAACACACCTTGTATAATATATCGTTTAAAAGAATATCTGACGTTTGATATCTAAAAATCATTTTTGAATTAGAAATTAAAGAGACGAAAAAAGTAGAAAAATTTGTCGATTGAATTATATTATTATTTAAAATATGATTTAATTTATAATCTCAAACAATATCTAAACAATATTAATTATTATATATATATATATATATATATATATATATATATATTATTGATTATTATTATACGTTGATTATTATTTTTTCATTGTTATCAATACATGATTACTATACTAATTCATAATCTAAAACAATATCTAAACAATATTAATTATTATATATATATATATATATATATATATATATATATATTATTGATTATTATTAAACGTTGATTATTATTATTAATTATTACGTCACGACATATAAAAGATATTCATTATATATATAATTTCCTTTATCTTTTTCTATCTATCTTTCCTTATCATATATAATATCCAATTATTTATTATCAAACGTTATACGATATTACTTTTAAATCAATTCAAAATTATGGTATAAATCGAAAGAATTCAATGGTATTGAATAAACGTGTAAATGATAAAATATGTTGATTTATAAATATCTGATCGATAATAAATTTCTATCTTTAGATATGTACATATACATATACATATACATATATATATATATAAATATTTGTATGTATGTGTGCATGTGTGCTTGCTTGTATATATGTGAATATAAAACAACTACTACCATTATATTGATTTATATGGCATTGTTGAAGTACCGTACACATCGTGCAAAATATAGAAAACCCGTCATCGTCTATCCATATCATATTGGGATTTAAATTTGCTTAGAAAATTTGCGTTTACGCCTACGAATATATCTCCCTGACACACGATACACGTGTCCGTTTATTATCATTATTATTATCATTATTATTATTATGATTATTATTATTATTATTATTATTATTATTATTATTATTATTATTATCGCTATTATTATTATTATTATTAACCTCATCATTATTGGGAATTATTATCCGATGTGGATGTGACATAACATATGACATGCATACATACATATATTCATACATACATACGTACATACATTACACTTTACAAACACATACGTATATATATATATATATATATATATATATATATATATTATATACATTATACTTACGTACGAATTATTATGCATACATATATATATATGTATACGTATGTATTATAAATATATATATGCATATATATATATATATATATATATATATATATATGTAAATGTATAGCTATGTATTCCGGTATAGAACTGAGTGGGTCTAACATCGATGAACTTACAGGTTCTATTTAAAACCTGATAGTCCCCGAGGAAGTCTGACGTTAAGCCTAACAGAACAAGGTTTCGAACTCGAGTCACTCTCTAACACGATTCGTTTCATCCATCATACGGTAAGAAGGGAGTCAAAGGGCCCCATAACAATACCTGATTTCGGATTCAACCTGTGTGGCGTTTTCAATACGCTCAAAAGTTTCTTTTTTTCTTTTTTTTTTTTTTTCCTTTTTTTTATACCTAATATAAACGCGTCTGTGGATGAAAAGAAAGAAGGAAAAAAAAAAAAAAAAAAAAAGAAAAAAAAATCGGGGGTTGAGACGAGGGTAGGTAGAAGTGAAGAGAGGGCAGGGGTTGTTGTGTTGTGGGATGGGGTGTAAAGGGTGTAAGGAAAATACACACACACACACGCACACACACCATAATCCTTTTCAACCATCCTTAGGACATTCTATGTATGTATTCTTTTTTTTTCTTTTTTTTTCCTTTATTTTCTTTTTCTTTTTTTTTTTTTTTTTTTTTTTTTTTTTTTTTTTTTTATCGTTGCTTTTTTATTTTTCCCCTGAAATCATCGACATCAATCTCTTTTCGCGAAAAGAGAAAATTTTGAAAGTAATCTGTGTCGCTCAATTGACAAATGTTGAATTTTTTCGAAAAATTCTTTTCGTCTCTTTTTTTTTCTTTCTTTCATTTTTTTTTTCTTTTCTTTTTCTTTTTTTTCTTCATTCTCATCGAATAAATAAATGTCAATGGTGTTTGTCCTTTTTTTTTTCTTTTTTCTTTTTCTCCTTTCCTTCTGAATCGAAGATTCATCGAGCCTTCGATAATAATAAATGTTAAAATTTATTTCAATTTGAAATCATCAAATTTCGATATATACACGTGTAAAAATTTAAATCAATACTCATGGTCGTTGTAATAACATTAATGATTTTTTTTTTTTTTTTTTTTTTTTTTTATTCTTTTTCCTTTCCTTTTTTTCTTTTTTTCCTTTTTGCTTTATTCCCCTCGAGGAAATTCATTGATCTTATCACAGTGATTACGGTTCTGAATAAAATAAAGAAAAGGAGAAAAAAAAGAATGAAAAAAAAAAAAAAGAAAAAAAGAAATAAATAAATGAAACGATTAAATGAATAAATAAATAAAGCTAACGTCGGTTATAATTTTTGTTTGTCTCTCTCTTTGATCGACGAACACGGGATAATTTTGAACATCATTAATTGCATCATAAAAACACCATAAACACGATGATACTGTCATTGGTATCGATCGGTGGGCAATAATTTCTTGCAAAGAGAAAGGAAAAGAAAAAAAAAGAAAAAAGAAAAAAAAAAAAGAAAAAAGAAAAGAATAATTGATGAAACTTTTGGTTTCGTTGGAATTTTTAAATCTCCACCATTTTTTTCTTTTCTTACTTTCTTTTATTTTCTCTTCTCTCTCTCTCTCTCTTTCTCTCTCTCTCTCCCCATATTAACCATTACAATTACAATATCGTTAATTAAAAGTGTCCCGATATTTTATTTAAATTTCTTTCCTTTCCTTTCCTTTTTTTTTCTTTTTTCTTTTTCTCTCTCTCTCTCTCTATCTCTCTATCTCTCTCTCTCTCTCTCTCTCTCTTTCTTTCTCTCTCTTTCAAATGTTCGAAAACAACAACTGCACACCGTTTACTAATAAAAATTCCGTCGAGATTAAGAAGTGACATTGGGATAAGAGGGAGAGAGAAAAAAGAAAACAAAAAAAGAAACCAAAAAAAAAAAAAAGGAGAAAAAAAGAAAAAAAAAAGAGAGAAAGAAATTTTCTTTCCATTTTTCGTTTGAGTTAATAATAGATAGGTTAATAAATGATTTCCTCTTCTTTTTATTCCACTGTCTCTTCTCCATCTTTCTAACCCTCCCCCTCCCCCTCCCCACCCTCCCTCCCCTAACTCCCCCCCACTCCCTCTATTACTTCTACTTTTCCCTCTGCTATACCACCCTGCCGGTTTCCAAGAGCTCTCTTAAAAAAGAAGTCTCGTCTTGTACGACAAGTTGCCACTTTACGACAGGACTCGAATCCCATTCAAAGAGCTTGTTTCACCATGTCATCGTGTAAACGGTCCCATAACTTTCGTCCGTTTATAGAGCCGAATGTTCGTAGAAGGTTTTTACGACAAATTTCGTTTTTTTAACTAATGATTTTTCAAACAGTTTTATATATATATATTTATGTATGTATATATGTATGTATGTATGTATGTATGTATGTATGTGTGTTTATGTATGTATGTATATATATAGATATAGTTAAAGTGAAAAAAAAGAAAAGGAAATAATAGGCAGGAGAGAAAATAAAAAAGAAAATTATATTGTCATCGTCATCATCATCATCATCATCATCATCATCATCATCATCATTGTCATCATCATTGTGATCTATATTATTTATTTATTATCATTATTATTATTATTATTATTATTATTATTATTATTATTATTATTATTATTATTATTATTATTATTATTATTATATTTTTATTTCTGTCAATAGACGGACTGTTTGCCAAATTTTATTATTATTAATTATTATTAATTATTATTAATTATTAATGTTTTTGTCATTGTTCTTGTAACTTTCGTTATTATTATTATTATTATTATTATTATTATTTCAAAGTTTCGTAAGTTAATTGAAAGATTTAAGTTATTAAATTCGTAGTTCGAGTGATTAAGAAAAGAAACAAAAGGAGAAAAAAGAGAAAGAAGGAGATGAAAAGTAAAAATAAAAAAAAAAAAAAAAAAAGAATTACAAAACGAAACGACAATATCGTATCGTACGTGTATGTATCTTGAAATTAAAAAAAAATCATAAACATATTATCCAGCAATTTATATTATCTACGTAATACGATCGTTTCGAATGGGGCAAATAAAAAAGTAAAGAGAGAGAGAGAGAGAGAGAGAGAGAGAGAGGGAAGAAATAAAAAAAAAAAAGAAAAGAAAAGAAAAGATTAATAATAATTACGAGAAAGAGAAAAAAGTATCATTCGAATAATAATTATCCTATTTCCTAATTCCAATATTTTCTAATATTCCTTTCGAAACTTTCTAAATCGAGAACAAAGGACAAACAGACGGACGGACACGCACAGAGAGAGAGAGAGAGAGAGAGAGAAGGACAGAAATAGAGAAACAAAGAAAAAAAGGGAGAATGAAAGAAAAAGGGCAACTCGTAAAAGGCAATCGAGGAAAGGTCACGAACTTATAAAATGGGACTGTAATTAAGGAAAGTTGACCATAAAGTAACATCAGCGAGCTAACAGCAATCTAGGAATAACATACAACGAAGCAATAATACACGTGAGAAAATCGATGATCATCGTCGATCTATCGTCGATCATCATGGATCACGTTATACTCCTTAGTATATATATATATATACACATATATATATATTATTGTGTGTATGTGTGTGAGCGTGTGATCTTCGCTCGGATTAATAGCTTCATTTACGAATTCTTTTTTAAGAAATGTGTGAAAGGTAAACGCGTTCTCTCGAATTATACAACACCGTCATCACTTTAATTATATATATATATATATATATACATAAAAAAGATCCATAAAAAAAAAGTGAAGGAAAAGGAACACCATGAGAGAGAGAGAGAGAGAGAGAGAGAGAGAGAGATGGTTGTGTTATAACGTGTAGTAAGAAACGAAAAAAGGTGTTTTTCGATGGTTACGGTGATAATTCAAAGAAAAATGCCATCGCACGGCATCAGTTTCGTAAATAACTAATGATAATAACGATAAAGATAACGATAAGCAATAACAATAATAATAATAATAATAATAATAATATGGAGAAAAAGGTGAATCGAAGATTGTAAATAATACTATATAAATCGGTATCAAAAATCGGGATAGTAGGGATAATAGGTCGATTATTATTATCTCGTTCGAAATCCAGAAAAAAGGATCTTCCATCTCGCGTTGAACATTTTTCCTCCTCCTCCTTCCTTTTACTTCATCAAAGAAAAAAAAAAAAGAAAAACAAAAAAGAAGAGAAGAAAAGAATAAAAAGAAAAAAGCAAAAATATTTTGAAACGCACACCCCCCCCCTCAAATAATTATCACTACGTACATATATATATATATATATATATATATATACATAAGAACATTCTGGTAAACAACGTGCTTCGTACACATACACAAAAAAAAAAAAAAGAAAAAAAAGAAAAAAAGGAAAAAAAATCAGCTGAGTCAACAACATGCACAACCCCTCCTCTCCCACCCTCGTTTCACCCCCTTCTTCTCATTGGCCACCTTTTTCACCCTATCTAGAACCTCCCTCTCTCTCTCCTCCTCCTCCTTCTCCTCTTTATTCCCAACCACCTCCCTCCCCCTACCCCACCCCCACCTCTCTCCAGCCTCTACCGTAATCACTGTTATTACTATAATCGTTTATTACACGAGAATAGAAATAAAAATCGCGCCCGAAGCCACATTAAATTATGTTAACTCGTTCCTAACGTGGTGGTACACGTACTATGTACACATTTATATATATGTATACGTGTATTTATGTGCGCCCGCGTGTGTGTGTGTGTGTGTGTGTTTGTATGTATATCGTAATTTTTTTTATATACACATACACACACACATATATATATATATATATATATATATATATAACCGCATGCCAAACGCAACAGAGATTATTTAGATCCCCGACATATTAGATCGAACGTCCGAAATACGCCGCGGTATGCCCAACGGCAGAAAATTATCCACCGATTATTCGTCTTTCGATGAAACGAGGAAGGTAGGCAAGAGGTATGGGGTTGAGGGGGGGGGTGGATGGGGCGGTAGAAAGGGTAGATTCAAAACTGAGAAAGAGAGAGAGAGATAGAGTGGAAGAGTGAGGAGGCCGGGGGTTGGGGCCCTGGGGTAAGGTGAGGTTAGTCGAAGTGCGCGTTGAGATTGAGAGATGTTAGAGGTAGGGGACGATGCGAGAGGGGAGAGGGAGGATCCCTTTGGATATTCAGGAGTATGAGACGCAGGTGGGAGGTATGCTCCTAGGGATAGGGTTTTTTTTTTTTTTTTTTTTTTTTTTTATAAGGACATGCACACGTAATCTGGATCTATGGTTGCGGCCCTCCGTTTGAATTTTTTTTGTTTTTTTTTGTTTCTTTTTTTTTGTCTTTTCTTTTTTTTTTTTTTTTCATTACTACCTCCCCCATCACCTTCACCATCATAACTTCCACCAACTCTCCCCCAATTATCTCACTCCTCTTACGTTTCTTTACCTAACCTTCGTCTCTTTTTTTTTTTGTTTTTCTTTTTTTTTGTTTCTTTTTACTTCGATCTTGCTTTGCTTCTTGCTCTTTTTTTTTCTTTTTTTTTTTTTTTTTTTAGCTTTGTCTTCGTCCATTTTTTTGTTTACCTTTCTATACTTCTTCTTCTTCTTCTTCGTCGTCGTCGTCGTCGTCATCGTCATCGTTGTCTTCGTTCGTCGTCGTTGTCCTCTTTTTGTTTTTTTTTCTTTCCCTCCATCTTGTTATTTTTGTTTTATTCCTTCTTCTTCTTCTTCTTCTTCTTCTTATTCTTATTCTTCTCCCTTTCTTTTTCCTTCTCGTCGTTAAAGCTTGGCTTCAATTCTCTATACCGTGTCTTCGCCTTCGGAAATCAGGGATATGCGATAAGCAAACACTCCTTACAACGCCGCTCTATTATTAAACTATAAAACTCGTATATATACTCGTCCTCCCACATTGGCGTAGGATTCTACATGTGTATATACATATATATATATATATATATATATATATATATATGTATAGTGATTTTTTGTATTATTCTTTAGTAATTTTATGCGTCACAATGTATTAATGATCCCCATTTCGAAAGTTTCTTTATTTTTCTTATTATCATGAATTATCGCTGAGCACTTGAATCATTTTCAACTATCTATATATAAAATTTGAACGTTCGTTTTTGATCACCATACATCCCTAAAGCACCACCCTACAACCACCCCCATCCCCACCCATCACCTCCCACATTGGCGTAGGATTGTATGTAAAAATTATTATTGTCATTATCGTTGTCGTTATTATTGTTTATTATTGTTATTCTTGTTGTTCTTGATCGATAGAATTTAATATTTTTTTTTTTCTTTTTTATTCGATATTATTAATAATCGTGACAATTCGGACAATGTTATTTTCAATTATGTAAATATTTTTTATATATTTAGCTCATCAATCATTGGCGTAGAATATTTCGTGGAAAATTTTTATTTGTCTATCGTACGAATTTGTATTTGTTTGCTCGTTCATTTGTTTATTTGATATTATTTGAACGCTCTTAGAACGCCGTAGTATTATTTTAAATTGCAAAAAAAAAAAAGCAAACAAAAAAAAAAAAGAAAAGAAAAGCAATGATTTTGTGTAGAAATATTTGTTTTTCTTTTTCTTTTTTTTTTCTGAATCTGTTGATCGTTCATTTATTGATTTATTTATTTCTATCACAATTTATCTAACGCTATTAAATGTCACATTGTTATATAGAATTGTTAAAATTCGATCATACAAATTCTGTCCAAATTCGATTAGAATTTTATGTATTGTAGAAATTTTTTTTACGTCCAATCAATTTTCAATGGAATACTTTAATTATTTATTTATTTCTTATTTTCAGATCATTATATATCAAATATAGTTTTAAATTAGATTCAATTTTGATTCTAAATCGGATTAAATTTATAAAATTTGTTACACCCACACACACACACACACACAAATATATAAATATATATATATTTCTCTTTTGATTATCTCGTTAATTTCTTATAGTTTTGAGTATAAAAAATTTCAATATATATATATATATATATATATATATATATATATATATATATATACATATATGGTAGCTGATAAAAATTTCGAAAAAAATATTTTTCATGGTGGTCCCTTA
>NC_140833.1:2252500-2255000 GCF_050613455.1 Vespa mandarinia | reverse complement strand
TATTATTATTATTATTATTATTATTATTATTATTATTATTATTATTATTATTATTATTATTAATTATTAATTATTAATTATTATTAGTATTATTATTGGTATTATTGTTGTCTTTTGTTGTTGTCATCGTTGTCATTATTATTTTTAGTGTCCAATGCTTTCTTTTTTTGTTTTTTGTTTTTTTCTTTTTTTTTTTTTTTTTTTTTTTGTTACCAAATTTACCTTTTCGAACCTTGCCAGGCTCTGATTCCTTCTTTCAATCTGAAGATCTCTTTTCATTTTTCTTTTTCTTTTTTTTTTTTTTTTAACTCTTTAATTTTATTTTCGAACGAATTCTAGAACTATTATTGTTATTGTTATTATTATTTTTCTCTTTTTTCATTTATTCTTCGTAGCGCCTATTAATCTTTTTTTTTTTTTTTTTTTACCGAACTTACCTTTCCACAACTTTGTTGTCAGGTTCTGATTGCTTTTTTTTTATTAAAAGATTTTTTCTCATTTCTTTTTCTTTTTTTTTTTTTCAAATAAATTTCCAAACCATTTTTATTATTATTATTTTTATTAATATTATTATTATTATTTATTTATTTATTTATTTATTTATTTATTTATTTATCTGTCTATCTCTATCTCTTTCTGCTTCGCATGGTTTTAATTGCACTAATTTTTCTTCTTTTTTTTTGTTGTTCTTTTATTTGTTTGTTTGTTTTTTTTTTTTTTATTAATAATACTATCTATCATTTAAAATATCAACGATGATAGATTCAAATAATCACGATGGAACAGATTTTTATTATTATTTTTTTTTAATTTTCTTTTCGACACTTCCGACATTACAGCGACTTATTATTATTTATTTATTTATTTATTTATTTATTTATTTATTTATTTATTATGTTTATTAAATACTAATCGTACTTTTCTTCTTCTACGTACGAAATCAATCGAACTTATATTCCACTTTTCACTTTTTTTATTGCTATTTTTTTTTTTTATTTCCCCATTTGCTTCTTTTTCTTTTTTTTTTACATTTATTCGTTCATACGTACGTACGTTCGCTCGTATATTTATTTACTTATTTATTTATTTGTTAATGAACACGATCTACCGTTTTAAGTTTCTCTCCTACGACGATACATTTAATCCCGATCGAACAGGTTACTTTATTTTTTTTTCTTTTCTCTCTCTCTCTCTTTCTCTCTTTCTTTTTTTTCCTTTTATCCTTATCTATCCATCCATCTATCTTTCTATCTATTTCTCTCTCTCTCTCTTTCCTTTACGAATATGTGATTACCTACTTTGTATGCACTTTTTTTTATCTTTCTTTCTTTCTTCTCCCGATCATGGTGACATTTTATAGTGTGAAGAAAAGTTTTAAGAATTTCTCGTGATAATTAACGATCATAAATTTCTTAAATATGATCGTATGTTATTATCATTTATGTCGTTTCGAATTTATATATATATATATATATATATATGTATGTATGTATATATATATACGTACATGTAACAGACACACACAGATGCATATTCATATACATGCATCGAAACATCTATTTATCGTAATTAACTGGAACGTTTAGTTAATTTATCGATTGGGTACAAAAGTTAAATTATCGTTTATAGATACGAATGAAAAAATTCTTATCCTATGAAAGGAGCGATGTCGATCAGAAAAATTATAGATACCAAACGACGATGATGATGTAAAGACTTAGTAGACTTGTTGATAGGACTTTTGATATGAATCTGTTGCAGGGAGAAAAAGGGGGAAGTGCAGAGACATCGTTTAATCATTGATTTGCCTTTTGAAATTAATTTCAATGATTTTCTTGTCTTTTTATTTTTTCTTTGTTGTCTTTTTTTCTTCCTTTTTTCTTTTTCATTTTTATTTCCCCCCCAGCCCCCCCTCCTTTTTTCTTTTCATTTTCCTTTTATCCATTTCTCTCTTTTATCGTCTTTTTATTCATTTTTCATTTATTTCATTTCGAAAGTATCCGTGGTCGACGTTAATGGGTTAGAAATGAATTAGATATTAGAAATGATTTGTTTACGATGATTACGCATACCACGAACGTGTTTATAGTTTTCTTTCGTAGATTTACGAAGCCGATCATTCCTTCGAAGAATTTTTATTATTGAAACACGTCGTAATAATAATGACGACACGGTATAAATGTTTTTTTTTTTTTCCTTTTTGTTTCCTTCTTTTTCTTTTTTTTTATTTTCTTTCTTTCTTTTTTTTTTCTCTTTTTTTTTATTTTTTAGAACGTTCGGAATAAATATTTTTCATAAATCAATCGTAGAAAATTAAAATCGGTCATATAATTTTTAATCGTCAGAATGTCCAATTGAATAGCTTTAAACAAGAATCTAGATACTTTATCTTGTATGTGTGTATATGTGTGTGTGTGTGTGTGTATATGTGTTTCTAAGAATACGATCGACCTCCTAAACTAGTCCAAGCTGACCTTTGATACTTTTCATTAGAGTTTCA
>NC_140833.1:2235000-2247500 GCF_050613455.1 Vespa mandarinia | reverse complement strand
TTTTTTTTAATGATTTATTGTACAATAATTTATGCGATTATTAGATAACAAAAAAAAAAGCAGTTTATATAACATAAACAAATTTATAATATTACGTATACATATGTATTAGTATATTATATAATATATATAAAGTATATTATAATACAATAGTTTAAACTATATTGTTATAGAATATTATAATATATATGTATACATAATTGTTTTTTTTTCTAATTTCTATTCTAATATTCTTGTACTAATCAACAACAACAACAACAACAACAACAACAACAACAATAATAATAATAATAATAACAATAACAGTAATAATAATAATAATAATAATATATATATATATATTTCGCATACTCTTTCCATTCTAACATTTTAATATTCATTTAAAATTTATTTTAAATTATAACAATATTATTGCAATGGAACAAATTTTTTCCAATAATTTTCACTAATTGAATACACGTCGATCTTAATTAATACAAGTCACGTGACGCGTTTTCATAAAATCCCATAGAAAATAATTAAAAAATTAGAAAATTAGAAGATTAGAAAATTAGAGAATCCTATAGAAAATTCTTTTTTTTTTCTTTTTTTTTTTTTTTTTTTTTTTTTTTTCTATAGTTACTTACGAAGTTAATCACACGAAATCGAACAATGACGTTTTTATTTCATTAATGTCGCGACGTTTAAAAAAAGAAAAGAAAAGAAAAAAATTAAATAAAAAAATAAGTAATAATAATAAACAAATTTTTATTATCCATTAAATCGCCAAATGGTGAAAGAAACTTTTTTGTAGAAATATCTTTCGAACTTGTCCATTTAAGCTTATCAAGTTTCGTACGTATTATATACTTAAAAGCAGTGATATTTTTTAAAAATTACAAAAAGAAGAAGAAGAAAAAAAGAAGAAGGAATAAATTCATTCGTTCCTTTTTCTTTCTTTTTACTTTTTTCTTTTTTTTTTTTTTTGTTTATAAATATCCTCTGACCTTGTCTTTAAGATTATCACATGAATTGCATTTAATTAGTATTCATGTAATCGTTATAGAGAGAGAGAGAGAGAGAGAGAGAGAGAGAGAGAGAGAGAGAGAGAGAGAGAAAGAGAGAAAGAGAAAGAAATCATGGCATACACTTAAACACTTATTACACTTAAATTGCACGTTCGCACTTATGCCTTTTCATATCTGCAATATTGCATTTAACTCATTGATATCCACATTTCTTTTCGTTTCTTTCTTTATTTAATTATTACTTTTATTTCTTTATTTTTCATTTTAATCGTTCGCATTCAGATCGACACGAACCTTTCGAACGTGTTGCAGTCGTATGTGTTTTCTTTCCTTTTTTTTTTTTCTTTTTTTTTTTATCCTTTTACTTCTTCCTTTTTCATTTCCTTATTATTCGCCTTTTTTGTCCTATCTTATTTCCTTTTCGATGTAGATAATTATTAAATGATACAGATATGATCGTTGAAACATTATTTAGTAAGGAGAATAATACTCGAAAGGGAAATCTTTAAAAGGATTGTACGTAATTATTATGAGTAAGTGAAATAGAAGGGAATTGGCTTGTGGACGGATGAATAGAGAGAGAGAGAGAGGGTGGGGGAGAGGAGGATAAATGTGATCTTTATTATAGTACGATCTAAATATTAAATCATTTACGTGCCAATGTACGCGACGTATTTACGTACGTAAAACTAATTGCATTGATATTTTAAGTATAGTTCATTGGTGGTCTATAAATGACAGATAATTGATAAATGTCAATGACGTTAAAATTGATTTTATTGAAAGAAAATAAATATGTATATATATATATATATATATATATTTTCTTTTTTTTTTTTTTTTTCGAAGAAAATTTCTATTACAAAAAATCGATGTTAACGAAAAGAAAAACATGTTCGAAAAAAATTTGTTCGTGACATTTAACGTTATTTGTCTTAGGTTTCGACGATATATTTTTTTTTTTTTTTTTCTTTTTTTTTTTTTAATTAATTTATTTATTCTTCATCCTTTTCTATTCGTCTATTTATTTTTTTTCTTCTCTTCTACGTCTTTTCTTTCTTTCTTTCTTTCTTTCTTTCTTTCTTTCTTTTTTCATTAATCCTCCAAAATTTTCTACGTAAAATCGATATTTTATTTTATTATTGAAAGATTCAATGAGAATACGTCGATACCGTCTACAACGATAATATTTATTATCAATCGTATCGTCGTTTCGATGCTACATAATAAACGAGTTATGGCACTTTGATGTTTAATGGAATTAATTATAAAAATTATGAAATTGTACGGGTACAAAAGATAAACGAATAAATCGAATGGTACGAAAAAGAAAAAGAAATGAAAAAAGGAAAAAAGAAAATGAAGAAAAAAATTTTTAATTTGAACCTTCTTTTTTATTGGTTATACAAATATATACATACATATATATATATATATATATATTCGGGGTGATTAGGATAAAGAAGAGTAGGGGTGAGGTGGAATGGGGTGGGGAGGTCATTGTAGAGATGGATATAAAGTTCTATTACGATTACACTTATCTCAGATATTAAAAAAAAAAAAAAAAAAAAAGAAGAAAAAAAAAAGAGATATCTGATTATCTATTTGAAAATAAAATTATAATGAACATTTCGTATAATTATTATCGATTAAATTGAACGATTATCGTTCATCATGAATGTACGGATATAACATTTGCGTTTATTAAAAGATCGACGTTTTCTTTTTTTCACGAAAGTCCTATAGGGGTGGGGGAAAAAAAAAAAGAAAAAAGAAAAAGAAAGAAGAGCTCTTCAAAAGTGTCCTCCCCACACCCCACCCCTCCGTTCGTTAATCGGTATACTATGTATTTACGTATGCACTTGTATATACGTTATGCATGTATGTATCGAAACGAAAATAAATAAAAAATATTCGAATTGGAAAATATTACAAATCTAAATAATCTGTATTATATGTTATTATTCGATTGAATAGTTCTCGTTCTTTATTTATGTAATTAACGATATATATATATATGTATATATATATATATATATATGTATTACGTACATATATATACATACATAGTTACATCGAAGATCTTATCGAACAACTTTTTTTTGTCTTTTATCCCTCCTCTTTCCCTCTCTCTCTCTCTCTCTCTCTCTCTCTCTCTATCTCTCTCTGTCTGTCTCTTTATCTCTTTTACTCTTACAGTAATCTCTATCTCTGTCTCTTCATTTGCGATCACTATCACAAACGAAGAGAAACAAATTTTATTAGTTGGCTTTTATCTTAATAGCAATACCAAAAGAGAAAACGAATAAGATCGTACGAACGATAAACTCGTGAAATTGTCAAATTAGCATTATCTCTCTCTCTCTCTTTCTCTCTTTCTCTTTTTCTCTCTTTCTCTCTTTCTCTCTTTCTCTCTCTCACTTTTTTTTCTTTTTCATTCAAGGTGTCTAATATGATGGTGTATATACATATGTTTAAGAAACTTTACTTTCTTTCGAGGAATTTCATTAAAGACGCATATAATGGATCTCGGGAACGTGAAGAAAAGAAAAAAAGAAAAACAACAACTACAAAATAATAATAATAATAATAATAATAATAATTACACATACGTATATATATATATATATGATAAATACTAAATATGAAATACTACAGATATTACGACTATTAAAATGAGTGAAATGATAAATTGTTGATTAAAGAAGAGGAAAGAAAAGGGGAAGAGGAATAAACAGAAACAAAAGAACAAAGAAAAAAAAAGAAAAAGTAAGAAAAAAAAAAAAGAAGAAGAATAAAGACAATGATGAAAAAGGGGAAAAAAAAGAACGATCCAATTGCGACGTACCTATATTATATATTATTTTACATAATATCATTAGATGTTACATGACTTTGGATTCACTCGTACTCGAGTTTAAAGAGTTCCCCGGGGCGATGGGCGGGAAGTCCGAGGTGGGAGGGTGGGGAGAAAGGTGGGGTATTGGATAGGTAAAGGAGGAAAGAGAGAGAGAGAGAGAGAAAGAGAGAGAAGGATATAATGCTGTTAATTGGATTCTCGTTAACATAGAAACGATCCCACGTATTTTACTCCTTCTTTATATATAAAAGGCGAAGCAAGAAAATCGCTCGTGCCCTTCGACGACAGCTGCTTCCTTCGTTTTATGCTAAAGAATTTCTATCTCTATCTCTATCTCTATATCTCTCTCTATCTATCTATCTATCTGTCTATCTTTCTCTCTCTCTCTCTCTCTTTCTCTCTCTCTCTCACACTCTTTCTTGCGATGTACCCCCATGAAATTCTGAATTATTATCCGGAATACTCTCTTGGAAATGGCCGATGATGAATAGGCAGAAGCGACATCGACTCTTTTGCTCCACCTTCCCCATAAAATCTCATAAAATTAATAAATACGAGGACGAGGACGACGACGACGACGACGACGACGACGACGACGACGACGACGATGTTGGACGTAGACGTGAACGTCGACGTGGACGACGGTGACTAACTGACTAATTTTTTCTTTCTCTCTCTTTTCTTTTTCTTCTTCCTCTTCTTCCTTTTCTTTTTTTTCTTTTTCTTTTTATTCTTTTCAGTTTTAGCTTTTTAGTTTTTCCTTTCCTCTTCCTCTTCTTTTCTTTTTTTCTTGTTTTTTTTTTTTGATCTTTCTCTCTCTCTCTCTCTCTCTCTCTCTCTCTCTCTCACACACACACACATATATACACTCTCTCTTTTACATAGGTAAGGTAGAGATACATTTTACATCTCACGTAACGCGAAGCGTGTGCCTCCCCGTTGTGAATAACTCGATCGTTTCGTAACGAGTTAGTTACGAAGCACTGGAGGGGGAATCCTGTATGAATCGATAATTTAATACCCCTTTGCCTCATCATTATCGATATATTTTTCTTTTTTTTTCTTTTTTTTCTCTATTTTTTTTTTTTTTTTTTTTTTTGTATCTTTTCCTATCCGATCCTATTCGATTATATCTATGTACGATTATACATAGGTACGATCACTATTTTTTCTTCTTTTCTTTTTTAATCATTCATTCATTCATTCGTTCATTCATTCATTCATTCATTCATTCATTCATTCATTCATTTTTTATACGACAGATGGAATTATTTATTTGAACGATGAGAAATTCCGACGATTGTAATATTATTACGAAATTTGAATATTTTTCGAAAGATCATAATCGATTCATTGATCAATGAGTTAACGATGAAGAAAAATAAAAAAGGAAACAAAACAAAAAAAAAAAAAAAGGGACGAATATTATGTTATAATATATTCATCGATAACAAATCGATAATATTATTTTAATAAGGATAGAAAATTTTTGTTGACATATCAACGATTTAATATTTAACATCCCTCATTGTCCCTCCTTCCCACCCACTTTCTTCTCGTTCCTCACCTATCAAATATCTCTGTTTTGGCCCCACCCCTTTTGCCCACCCAAAGTTTTCTTCGAATGGACTATATTACTACGGTTAATTAATACAAAGGTAACAAAAGAGAGAATGGTTATAATTAAAGTCGAAGGACTATAACGAGAGAAGTAAATGATCACAGCCGTTTGTTTTCTAACTAAGCAACCTCCCCCTCCCTCCCCCAACCTCCCCACTCCACCCTACTTTCGGCCCACCCTATACGAGTAAGAGCAAGAAAGAGATAGTCAGAGAGAAACAGCCTAGAAGCTCATATAATGCGGGTGGTCAGTCTCTCGAGACATGGACAAGACGTAAAAGAAAAGTAAAAGAAAAGAAGAAGAGGAAGAAAAAAAAGAAGAAGAAGAAGAAGAAGAAGAAGAAGAGGAAGAAGAAGAAGAAGAAGAAGAAGAAGAAAAGAAAAAATATATCATTAAACAAAAGAAAATAAGATAAAGCGCGTAGAAGAATAATAATAACGAAAAAAGGAGAGAAAAAAGAAAAAGGAAAAAAAGGGGAAGAAGAAGAAGAAGAAGATGAAGATGAAGGAGGAGGAGAAGGAGGAGGAGGAGAAGGAGGAGAAGGAGGAGGAGGAGGAGGAACAAGAAGAAGCAAAAACAAAATCCAAAAACGAAAAAAGAAAATGAACAAGGCGTATACCCAAAAGGGTAAGAACGAGATAGCTGGCTAATAGGGGGGATCCCACCATGAACAAAAGGCATCGATGATGGATCCTTCGGTGGACGGTGGGAGAGCAACAGCGGCAACGCTTGTTATTGGTATTCCTTTGGTACTCTCTGTGGTCAAGAGTTAAAAAGAGAAAGAGAAAGAGGAAAAAGAAAAAGAAAATGAAAAAGAAAGAGAGAGAGTGAGAGAGAGAGAGAGAGAGAGAGAGGGAGAGGGAGGCCACTTAATGTCGGCACGACCGGTCCTAAATCTTTAGCGAAGTCAAGTCAAGTGTAAGTGGTATAGAACGATGCTGTAGGGTGAACTCTCTTAAGTGGGGAAAAGGGAAGAAGGAGAACGATGAAGTGGGAATTAATGAACGGGGTGGATGGGTGATTGGGTGGAAGGATAGGTAAAGAAGAGATAAGGGAGAAGTGAATTTGCTTGAGATCGGATATACACGGTTATAGGGTGTTGAAAATTTTAAGGGGATTACGGAATTGAATAATTAATTGCACGAAGTTAATTATTACCCTTTTTTCTTTTTTTTTTCTTTTTTTTTTTTTTTTTTTTTTTTTTTTGAGTTCTCTCCTTAACACGGTTCCGTGGCCACGTGTACCACCGGTGGTACACGCGCTCATTTTTTTCTTTAGTCAAAATATCAAATGACCTGAACGACAAGTCAGGCCAAAAAATGGCTTGGCATGGAACCTGCTAAATCGTGATATTCTGAGGGATAATAAAATTGAGGGACTGTGACAAAATTACTATTTTACAAATCATACTTTCCTCCCTCGTGCACCCTATACCCCCTACGACCACTCTCTGCCATCCGTCCCCTTCTCGTCTCTTTCTTAATCGTACAAAAAAAATTCTATTGGACAATGTTATTGGGGGGGGGGGGCAGGAGATGGGGGTTGAATATAAATAAGAGAAAGAAGGATGAAAATGTGAAGTGTCGTATACGAGGGGATTGAGAGAATTAAAGATTAGGAATGGAATTAATGAATTGTACGAGGATCAATTGATCTTTCGTGTAGTCACCATCTTTGTTATAAATCACGTCGTACATTTGGAGATTGACAAATTGCTATTACGACGAATATCCATTTTGTTAACATAGAAATCTCTTGTCAGACCCTTTTTTTTATATATGTATATATATATATATATAGAAATGATATAGGACGATATTGTCGTTGGGGTGAACATAAGTGAGAAAAAGGGGAAGGATGAAAATGTAGTGTGATAGATAGACGAGAGGGGTGCTCGAAAATAGAGGGTGCGAAATAAAAGATAATGAATTGTACGAGGTCAATTGATGTCCTTAAATCGTGAAATCTTATTGTGATTGACAAATTGCTATTACGAATACCACTTCATTTTATGCATACACACACACACACACACACACACACACACTTTCTCTTTCTCTCTCTCTCTTTCTTTCATTTTCTCACTTTCTTATTCTCACTGAATGTCTGTACGTAAGTACGTCCCTTTTTCTCGCACATGTTGGATGACTACTGACTTTGAAAAAATTCGCAAAGATAGTTAGAAGAGATTTATTAGTCGGAACTATATCGCTTATGCGTGTATATGCGTGTATATGCTTGTGCTTACGTGCGTCTTTTTTCTTTTTGTTTTTTGATTTTCGATTTTTTTTTCTTCCTCTCTTTTTTCCTCCTTTTCTTTCTTCCCTATCCTTTTTCCCTCCCGCCTCTCTCTTTTCTTTTTTCGTTTCACTTGGAATCTAGCTAGGTCATAAATCAAGAGACGTATGGCGTACAACGTTAGAAGACACGTAATATCGGCCACGATAAAACGGGAGCTCCAAGTTGCATATATATCTCAACTTATCGTGGCAACTAACCGACGAATAACAACTTAGTAGTAGTGATGTACATTATTTAGACGTAAGGAACTGTTGAGAGTAAATAGATAATATCGATATCGATAGTATATAATAAAACTTCACTTAAGTGATCCGATCTTGGGTTAACTCTCTTATATGATCAATCAATGTGGTAAACTTTTTCGGCTATTATTCATCTTTTACTATCGGGTACTTTGCCGAAGCTTGAAGCTGCGATAAAGAGAAGAGAAAAAGAGAGAGAGAGAGAGAGAGAGAGAGAAAGTAAATATATAACTGTGTGTGTGTGTGTATGTGTGTTGTCAAGTCTCTCGTTGAAAGCACTAGGGACAGAATCAGGTCGTGGTGCTTTTGATTAATTAAGCAACGATTATATCATAAATCTTAATAATTACACTACCGTGGCAGCTGCTAGGGATAGTAGAAGAGAGAAAGAGAGAGAGAGAGAGAAAGTAGGAAAATTATTTATTCTATCGTAATATAAAAATATATAATTGAAAGTGATACAAACAAATTTACTACGATAATGTATTTATATATAAAAAAAAATATCTAAGAAAATTAAATTTCATTTCTATTTTTTCTTTTCTTTTTTTTTTCTTTTCAATATACACGTATATAATGTATAAACATATAAATACAATAATATTAACGAAATAATAAATAATAATAATAATAATTATAATAATAGGTATTAATAATACAATATTTGAATAATATATAATAAAAGAATAATAATAATAATAATAATAATAATAATAATAATAATTATAATAATAGGTATTATTAATACAATATTTGAATAATATATAATAAAAGAATAATAATAATAATAATAATAATAATAATAATAATAATAATAATAATAATAATAATAATATTAATAATGACAATGGTAAAAGTATAAAAAAAAATATATATATATATATTGATATTAAAATAATCATAATAAATAATAATAGTAAATAATAATAATAACAATAATGATGATGATGATGATGATGATGATGATTTAAATTTTAGAATAATTATAATAACAACAACAACAATAATAATAATAATAATAATAATAATAATAATAATAATATTTATTATATTTATTTATTTAAAACGTTCTAAATATCCACTAATGACGAATAAGAACATATTTAGAAACTGAGAAATGTAAATGGAGGATACATACGTGACGAAAGAAAATAACAAAAATTATTCCATCGTCGCCTTACATTCTAACGTTATATTTGTAGATACTCTCTCTCTCTCTCTCTCTTTCTCTCTTTCTCTCTCTCTCTCTTTCTCTCTCTCTTTCTCTTTAGTCTGACTATACGTCTCTCTGAAATGTAGATGAAGCGATTGCATTTGGCAACACGCGTTAATGCACATGCCAAAGTATGCACTAGGCTCGTAGCTTTGGTTACTATTACAGAATGAAAGTTTCCTTTGTGCTAAATTAACGGCAACTTTTTTTCTTTTTTTTTTTTGTTTTTCTTTTTGTTTTTCTTTTCTTTTTCCTCTTTTTTTTTTTTTTTTTTCTTTTTTCCTTTTTTTTTCGCCAAGCGAAAACAAAAAGGATTACAGCGAACGATCATTGCGAAACATTTTCTAATCGTCGATTGATCGTCAATTTGACAAAAAAAAAAAAAAAAAAAGAAAAAAGAAAATAGTTTTCGAAAGATACTTTTTATTTTTTTTTTTTCTTTTTTTTTTTTTTTTTTTTTTTTTTGGGATTACTAAATAAATCTTCATCATCTCTGTGAAATTTTTTAAGATACACAATACCATTAAATTTGCCATTTAGAATTATATATATAATATATATATATATATTGTTTGTAAAAAAATTCTATAAAAAACTTTCAATCATTATTATTATTATTATTATTATTATTATTATTATTATTATTATTATTATTATTATTATTATTATTATTATTGTTATTAATTAATCATAGATAGGAAATAGCATATTGATCTTGAATATACTAACGCGAGTTAATATAAGAAAAAAAAAAAAAAAAAAAAAAAAAGAAAAGATTTTAATTCTTACAACATTTCTAATATCTAATATTTAATATAAAATTTGTGGAAAATAATTTCTATTATTTTTCTATGAAATAATAACAATATAAATATTATCTTAAATACTTTCCTTGTTCTCTACACACACGCACACACACACACACACACATATATATATATATATATATATATATATATATATATATTTCTCTCTTAGTAAGATATACATAAGACAGCTCGTCGCATTTATTCTCGGCTATCTAAGCTCACGTATCTTTAATCTCGAAACCGTGCCTTAACGTAGAACATCCATACACAAACACACACACACACACATATATATATATACATGCATATATACATATACATATACATATGTATGTTTACTTGGAAGAATTATAAGTAAGCACATAGTAGCGATTCGTAAAGCTTTCTCTGTGGACAACCCCAGTGCCGACAGTTTAAACTCTTTTATTCACAATAAAGGTGTTAAGCAATCTTCTCCTACGTGTGGACTTTGCTACATGCCAAGAGGCAAATCTTTAGCTACATTTATCATCATTGCACGTTGATTCATTTCAAATAGTATAAACCAAGATCATACTTTTTAATTCTTTATGGATATGATATTTATACGATAATCCTATAGATAATATTATAAACGTTAATTAATATGTTCATGAAATTATTTATCTGAGAAAAGATATAATAATTCAATTCTGTTTCTTGTTTATTCCTTTTTTTTTTTTTTTTTTTTTTTTTCTTTTCTTTTGTTTGTTTTCTTTTTCATTCTCTTTTCTCTTTTCTCCTTTTTTCATTTTTATCAAATCGTAAATGGGAGAGAGTTAAGGGGATAGAGATCGATGGGACATTCATCAAATAAAATATTATTGTAAATGCATTATCATCGATAAAGTTTGATAAGTGAATTAAAAAAAGAAAAAAAAAAGAAAAATAATAATTCAATTGAAAAGTCTATATCTAAATTGAAATTTCAAATTTCAAATCCTATATCGTATACATTTTTATTATATTATTATATGTATAAATGATATATACAATATATTACAAATATATTATATATATATATATATATATATATATATCGTATTATACATAAAGTAAATAATATATGTGAATAATTATAAAAAGGATATTACCGTAAAATTGGGGATATAATATAATTCAATAAAAAATCTCGATAATCTTTTGGACATTAAAATATCATCGGGGTAACCTACGTCCGGGATATTTCAATTAAAACCAGCACCGTGGTAATCGGTCGCTCAGCATGCATCGTTGTTAATGCTAGCGTGGGTGCCAAGAATTGCTGGTGTAAAGAGAGGGAGATAGAGAATGAGAGAACAAGAGAGAGAGAGAGAGAGAGAGAGAGAGAGAGAGAGAGAGAGAGAGAGAGAAACAGTATGTATGTATACGTCTGTATTTGTCCGTGTATTTGTATGCATATTTATGTATGAGAAAGAAAGATAGAAAGAGATCGAGCCGATAACTTTGTAAATCATGTTACACTCCTCTTATCTTCTTTCGCAATCTTTTCCCTACGTGTAATTCAACGTTTTGCATATATATATATATATATACATGTGTGTTTGTGTGTGTGTGTGTATTAGGTATAGATATGTAGTTATATAGATATATAGATATTTATACGTACATACATTATGTATTATACATACACACACACGTACATACATATACCTTGTGTCTGATATTTACCATAGAAGAGACGCCATACGATTATCTAATCTAAGCGTGCAAAAAAAGGGATTACTATGGTATTACACATTTCTAACATCTTTTTCAAAACGTTATTATCAGATTTCTTATGGTTTATGAACTACGATCACTTTGGTACATACCCGATGATATTGAATTTAATTTCAAATTAAATCGAAAATCATTAAAATATTTTCTCCCCCTATCAATGATCTCGTGCTGTCTTTTTTCTTTTTCTTTTTTCTTTCTTTCTTCTTCTTCTTCTTATTTTTTCTTTCTTTTTTCTCTCACATTAACCAATTTTATTATTTCATCAAAGAAAAAAAAAAAAAAAAAGAAAAAGAAAATCCATGTAACGTGAAAATTATTCAACTATAAACATTTACTTAAAATATTATTCATGATATTACAATGGATATTTAATCATGAATAATGATTATTATTGTAATGCAATGATTATAATTAAATTAAATTTAATTAATTTTCGTATTAAGTAATTATACATTATTTCACTATGACAAAATGAAATAGTAACAATTTTACAAAATATATATATATATATATATATATATATATATATTTTTTTTTTATATATATGGCGTTATAGTGTAGTAAGATTTTTTATTATACGAGTAATATAAAATATTCCAAGAGGGAGTACATTGACACTGATTCTTATTTAAGTTGAACGAAACGATGTCGTTATACCGGAAAAAACCACAAATTCTCTTTCTCACACACAGACACACAGACACAGA
>NC_140833.1:2197500-2230000 GCF_050613455.1 Vespa mandarinia | reverse complement strand
GTAAGCAGTGTATGAAGATTTTTAACAATGTATATATTAGAAGCACGAGAACAGAGAATGATTTTCAATCAGTTAAAAGGTAAATAAGAAGGAGTGGGAGGGAGGGAGAGAGGGTAGGGGGGGGGGCAGGTGATATAAGCAATGATTTAGTGTAATTTTACTTTTTTTTTCTTTCTCCGTTTCCTGTTTTTTTATTTCTTTCTTTTCTTTTTTTATTTTTTTTTTTTTTTTTTACTTTTATTTCTCTTACATTCCCATCTTCTCTTTCTCTCTCTCTCTCTCTCTCTCTCTCTCTCTCTCTCTCTCTCTCTCTCTCTCTCTCTCTCTCTCTCTCTCTCTTTCTTCCTATGTAACTCGTGAACCATGAAGATATCAATCTTGTAAACGCGCGTATTTATTTTGTTTATAACAATTTGCATTTGTTAATTTTATTTTACACTTTTCCTTCTCAAATAACGATACAATTCAAAACTCTAATTATTTTTTATTTATTCAATAATATTTATTTATGTTTTTTTTAGTAATAAATTAACGTTAACCATGGCCCATGAATTAATTCGCGATCAATTAATCCGAAATCAGAGGAATACTATATATATATATATATATATATATATATATATATATATTCGTATCATCGTTTAAAAACGAAGAAAAAAAAAAAAAGAAGAAAAAAATAAACAAAAGAAAAAAAGGAAGAAAGAAGAGGAAAGAAAATAAAAAACAGAGAGTCATTTGAATGGATGAATAGATAGATGGATAGATAGATAGATAGATAGATAGAATTAGAGATAGGAGTTATATAGGATAGGAGTTAGACATGATGATTCAATCCTTCAGCCCCACTATAGTTATATACGACCACTAGTAAGAGATACATATGTCTTGCAACATATTCTGGTATATCTCTATAAACTTTGGGGTCGTCACCTCCTCGTAACACGTTCCTTTCTCTATTCGTTATTTTATACTACCCTTTTTATTCCTCTCATTCCGTAGCTAACCTAACCCCATTACCCTACTCTCACTCTCTCTCTCTCTCTCGTCTTACACTCTTCACTTCCCCTTTTCATCTCATCCTCGTTCTCGTCTGTTCTCATCAAAAGCAACATTTTCCACCTCCACCTTCACCTCCTCCTCCTCCTCCTCCTCCTCCTCCTTCTTCTTCTCTTCAGCTTCTCATCCTCCTCATCCCTTTGTAACTCTTTCTCATTGCTTAGAAGTACTATATACTATACCGTATAACAGTTCACTGAGCTCCATGGCTTTTTGCCACTTATATTTGAGAAGCTTTCGAAAATAAACGAAACCAAGACGTAATACCAAACGTTTTAGTATGTTATTTGAAATGGCGTGTGACTAAGAAACGTAGGAAGGAACGAACGAACGAACGAACGAACGAACGAACGAACGAACGAACGAATGAACGAATGAACAAAGTAGAGATGAAAATAGTAAAGTGTAAGATAGATAGATATAGTGAGTAAAGAGAAGTGAGTAAGGGTGATAGGGTGGTGATGGTGATGGTAGTGGTGAAGAGGGGGAGAGATAGAGGGTGGAAGGGTAAGAGGAGAGGAGAGGAAAGACATTAGAAAGATTCCCTCTCGACATATGCCAATACGCCTACGCATTGAGATACCTCTCTCTCTCTCTAGTTAACTTTTGAAATTTTTGAATCAAATTTTTCTTTAATTTTGTATCACACTTTTTTACATATTATGATTATTATTATTATTATTATTATTATTATTATTATTATTATTATTATTATTATTGTTGTTGTTGTTGTTGTTGTTATAGATATGATAACGTTATGAATAACATTTGTTATATAATATCGATAATATTAGTAAAATAACTATCAATAATATTTAATAAAAATATTATTAAATGGTATATAATCCATTCCATATAAAAATAAATCACTATATCTCGTGTTTATATACCAATATAAAACATATTAATATAACAGATAGTAAAACGTTATGATATATCATCCAAGTACTATCATTACACCAATTGGTATAATACCAAAGATCTCGTCTTTCAATGATACAGTATCATTGATATAGCTTTAAATCAATCAACTATAATACCGTGTAACATTGTCAGCACTTCTGCTTAGATCGTAACAATCCATTCTCTATCTTCTTCTTCTTCTTCTTCTTCTTCTCTCTTTCTTTCTTTCTCTACCTCTCTCTCTCTCTCTCTCTCTCTCTCTCTCTCTCTCTCTCTCTCTCTCTCTCTCTCTCTGTCTCTTTTATAGAAAGCAATAACTGAAAGAAAGGACTCGTCATCGCCCACGATAAGTCACCTCACCCTATCCCACCTCACCCTACTCTACCCCATTCCACCCTATACCACCCAATCTCAATCTCCACCCGACCGATCCCATTTCACTCCTCATAAGGTTTTAAACCCATAGTCAATGTCCGTTGAAAGATAAAAGCCACAAGACCTTTTCCCCCATAAACCATATTCACCAGTTTTTTTTAAGTTTATAGGGTTAACCATAGAAAATGACCATAGAAAATCGTTTGAAAGTTATACCTAAATCCAATTCCTCTTGTTAGATTCTCTTGGAATCAAGAATCACTTTGTTATGGTCCGACGGCTTATATATATATATATATATATATATCGTTCGTACGTTCGTACATTCGTCTCTATGGTGTGTGACCTGTTCGTTCATGGTGTTCGAGAATACCTCCTAAGCTTCTTACGCGGTTAACCGTTCGAGAAAGCACTTAGTCGTTACTCACCGAATTATCCTCCTTCAGCCTCATCTCTTCAACCTTCTTCTTCTCCTTTCGTTTCGTTTCGTTTCGTTTCATTCCGTTTCGTTTCGTTTCATTCCGTTTCGTTTCGTTTCGTTTCGTTTCGTTTCGTTTCGATCAAAGATTCTGGTTTAGTCCTGGTTCTGGTTTGTCTTGAATAAAAATTCTGCTTTTCTGCTTTAATATATTATTCAACTTTCGATGATTATTAATCATTTTTCCCTCATATATGCAAACCCAGATGTTTCGTATTTAGAAAAAAAAAAAAAAAAAAAAAAAAAACAGAAAAAAAGAAAAAGAAAATTCAAAGATCTACACGAAGTTCTTTCACTTCGATCACTAATCACACCATCGATCGATGATCATTATCATCAATAAAACCTCCTCGTCAACATACAACAAACCTCGAAATATTGTATTCGCTTTTTGCTGGGGTGGGGGTGGAGGTTGGGGGGGTGGGTGTTGGGGGGGTGGGTGTTGAGGGGTTGGGGTTAAATGCACAATTCACTCTTTTTCTCATAAGTCTCAACGTATCCAATCGGTGTATAAGGTGGTGAGAAATATTTGGGAAGAATAGATGTATCAGAAAAAAAAAAAGAAAAAAAAAAAATCACACAAGAATATTTTTCCAAGATCGCATCCATTTTATTATTTCTTAATCTTTAATATCAATAAATTTTTAATCAACGAAATGAACAAAATCATTTCGAATGATCTAATGAGATTAGACGAGGAAGACAATACTAATCCTTATCGAAAATCCTTAATCGTTCCTTCTTCTAATTATTTTTCTTTCTTTCTCTTTGAACGGTCGACGATTTTAATAAAAAAAAAAACAAAGAAAAAAAAACAAAAAAAAAGAAAAATAAAAAAAAAAAAGAAACAAAAAAGAAAGAAACAAGAACTTTTTCTTTTTCTTAAGAGAAAGAGAGAAAGAGAGAGAAGAAAAAATTTCTAGGACATAAACAACTGGATGAGCCAATGAGTGCACAGATACACCACATAAGAAAGAGAGAGAGAGAGAGATAGAGAGAGAAAGAGAGAGAGAGAGAGAGAGTTTTAATTAAACCAGTCGCAGAATTTCAAGGACATATTTCTTATCTCTAACCAATATCGAATGAAACTCCCTAATCAGCGAACCGTAGACGACACCATCCTTACGACTCTGTAGGTCTCTTGTACTACGGAAGCGTGTATATTTCTTCCTTTTTCCCTCCCATCCCTTGCCCAACCTTTTCTTTTTATATTTTCCTTTTCATTTTATCCTTTTTTTTCCTTTTTTATTTTTCTTCTTTTCTTTCTTTCTTTTTTTTTTCTTTTTTTTTTCTTTTTTCTTTTTTTTTTCTTTTTTGTTTTCTTACCTATCGCGCAGGGCCGTACCAACATACTAAAGCGTCGAGACCTCGTAATCCCTATCCTCTATAATCCGACAGGGAAATTACTTAACGACCTCTCGGACACTTCCTGCGCCGTACACACGCTCTCTCTCTCTCTCTCTCTCTCTCTCTCTCTCTCTCTGTCTCGTTCGAGAAATAAAGAGAGAGAGAGAGAGAGAGAGAGGAATAGTGTGTGTCTTTTAGCTGGTTTCACACTTTTTACAACTTTACCCAGGTTCCCTAACGTTTCATATACCCACTTTTTCCCCTCGTCAGCCGCTCCATTCCTCCTCCTCCTCCTCCTCCTCCTCCTCCTCCTGCTCCTTCCCACATCCTTACATCCCCATATCCCCGTCATACCCCTCACCTATCTAATAGTATCCAACCGATCGCTTAAGATTCCGCATAGAATTATTTTGCCTAAGGCGCTTTTATCGTAGTAAATGTTTGCTGTGTGTATAACCTTCTTTTTCTTTTTCTTTTTCTTTTTCTTTTTCTTTTTTTTTTTGTTTCTTCTTTTTATCTTCCCTCCTTTTTTCTTTCTTTTTCTTTTGTGGTTTTTGTTTCTTCTTCTTCTTCTTCAACTTCTTCCTTCTCCTCCTCCTCCTCTTCTTCTTCTTCTTCTTCTTCTTCCTGCTGTCATCATTTTCACGTCGCCGCTATTCAAACAACCATTCCCATCGAATTTCCTAGAATATCTTAGAAGGAATATTTAATTTTAATTAATCTCTTCCGACATCGGATGGAATCCGATAGAATATAAAAACCCTTTCTTAATATTATTATTATTATTATTATTATTATTATATTATATTGTTGTTATATTCCATAATACGGAATATTAATACGGTTTCTTTCTTACTTAATTTTAATCATTTAATCAGCACAAAAAATTCTCTCGTGATAAGGTCGAAAATTTTTTTCATACGTATACACGCACACATACATACATACATACATACATACATACATACATACATACATACATACATACATACATACATACATACATACATACATACATACATACATACATACATACATACATACATACATACATGAATATATATATATATATATCATTAAGATCCGTCGTCGGAAGCAATGATCCAAAATGGAGACCATTTTTCAATATTACCACGATAGATCATTCTCCGGACAAATAAAAAGTGGATGGTTAATGGTGAGTGAGAAGTGAGTGGAGTTAAAGGAGTTAGAGGAGTAAGAGGGAGTGGAGTAGAGTAGAATGAAGAGGAGGGTGGGTATGGTGTGGTAGGGTATATATATATATATATATAATGTATCAGAGATACCACCAATGAGAGACTCGAGAAGCACTGATTAGGACTGACCAGGTTTATCGACCCCCACGGAGAAAAGAGTGAGAGAAAGAGAGAGAGAGAGAGAGAGAAGATATAGAAAGAGGGTGGGAAGGGTGCTGAGATTGCTAGAGAGGGGTAAAAGGATATAATACTATGATACACACAGAGAAACATTTCATCGAGCTTGGTCGAGTCTTCGTTTGCTCAAAGGTGCCGACAACATCGATCTTCGTTTCAGTTAAACGATTCTCTCTCTCTCTCTCTCTCTTCTCTCTCTCTCTCTCGCTTTCTCTCTCTCTCACTCTTATTGATTTTACCGATCGTCCTGGTTTCTCGATCGTTCACGTCGTTGTTATTATTGTCGTTTGATCTGGAAGGAAAGAAAAAAAAAAAAAAAAAAAAAATTGAAAAGATAAGAGGTAGAAAAAGTGTATAAAAAGAAAATATAGCTCGGATTTATATGTAAGTCCTAAGTCATTTTTTGTTTTCTTTTTCTTTCTTTTTTTTTTTTTCTTTTTTCTTTCTTTCAATCAGCTCTCTCGTATCGCCCAATATACGAAATCGATATGTCGTGAGAAAATTTATTTAAGTAAACGATTCGAGAAAAAGTAAAAAGGAAAATTACGTATATTAAAGCCAAGAGAGAGAGAGAGAGAGAGAGAGAGAGAGAGAGAGAGAGAGAGAGAGAGAGAAAGAGAAAAAGAGAGAGAGATTCTCTTTTTTATTTATTTATTTATTTATTTATTTATTTTTTTTCTTTTTTTTTTACCTCTTTTATTAAAATTTCTCATTCGTTCATTTATTTATATCGCTCGATAAAACCGGGTTGCAATCAGTTATAAGGGAATACACCAAATCGCAAATGAGAATTTACTCGGCCTTACGTGCCTGAATTTATTTACCTTTAAAACTGTCACGCGATCAACCCGGTCGGATACCCGGTGGTCACGGTCGGGCCCAACAACTAAGGCCCAACTTCATTGCAACGTTATACACAACGCAATATACATATATATATATATATAGCATAGATATGTCACGGAACAATTTTATGATAAAAATGGATGTTAATTTTAGAAATCATTTATATTTTAATAGCTTAGATGAAAAACCAATCCAAATAGGCACATCTCGTCATTGATTATGAACTTTTGGGATTCTGTAATAAAATGAAGAATTTATTAATTAAAATTAAATGTACCTATTAATTAATATTCGTTGGAACAACGTGTGATCGGAGAAGGGAGCGAGATTATCAATCGAAATATATTTTGAGAGACTTTTTTCTTCGCTTAAGAAAAAAAAGAAAAAAAAAAAAAAAAAAAAAAAAAAATACAAAACAAAAAAAAGAAAGAAAGAAAGAAAGAAAGAAAGAAAAAATAAAAAGAGAGAAAGTATGAGAGAGAGAGAGAGAGAGATGAACCGAACAAAGAAGGAAAAGAAGGGTAAAAAAGAAGAAAAAAGAAAGAAAAAGAAAAAAGAAAGAAAAAAAAAAAAAAAGAGAGAAGAGAAAAGAAAATGTCGGGAATAATTTTATGAAAGATAAAGCCCGTACATTTGCATATATCCACCTTAATTGCCGTGCGAATTAATGTGAATTAAAGTTTGCGATCAAAGCAAATGAAATCATTGACAATATCGTCAACGTCGTAAAGGGCCGAGATAAAAGTTGTCAAAGTTGCAAATTAATTTTATTAAAAATATCCCTCCCCCCCCCCTCCGCCCTTCCCCGCCCCAACCCCCCTCCTCCCTCCCCGCAAGATTCCCCAAGTGGATGATCACTTATAAATACAAGCAGATAAAACTCGTCGGTCTCGTTTATTTCTATTTCTTTTTTTTTTTTTTTCTTTTTCTCTCTTCCTTTTTTTCTTTATTTTTCTCTTCTTCTTCTTCTTCTTCTTCTTCTTCTTCTTCTTCTTCTTCTTCTTCTTCCGATCGTGTATTTCATGTATATCAAAGGTATTACGACCTGATACCGGATTCTCAATATCGTACTTTCTCTTTCTCTCTCTCTTCATCGATTTCGCATGATCGCGAATCTTTTGAATTCCTTAAACATTTTTTCTTTCTCTCTCTCTTTCTTTTTTTTTTTCTCTTATTTTTTTCTTTCTCTCCTCTTTTTCTCTTTCTTCTTTTTTTCTCCTCTTGCTTGTTTACTTCACCTTCACGAATCGATCGAGAGAGTCAACATGTTATATACATAAGGAAAGACGACGATATTTAAGAGAGAGAGAGAGAAAGAGAGAGAGAGAGAGAGAGAAAGAGAGAGAGAGAGAGGGAGAGAAAAAGAGAGAGTTTCGCGGCGATCACACGTTTCGTGATTAAGTGATGAAGTGATGGTAAATGGGTAGAGGGTTAAATAGGGAGATGGGATGGGGAAGGTAAGAGGGGGACAGGTAAAGGGAGATGGGAGTTTAAGGTTCGCGGGATATAGGGGATATGTGAAGAGTAAGAGGGGGTTTATCTGATTCGCTTTTACTGCGAAAGAGATACATATATACGTCTGGATGACTTATTATGAGTTAGTGTTTCGATTAAATACACCGGTTTGCCTTTGGATACGTCGGAATGTTCATTCGTAACTGATTACGGATTCGTTATAAATATATGTAAAATATATATATATATATGTGTGTGTGTGTGTGTGTATGTATATATGTGTATGTATAGGGTGAGAGTCAATGTAACTATTATCATTACAAGTGTGAGTTACAGAACGTGATAATTCGTTTGTAGGTGTATGCTTGCGACAAAAAGAAAAGAGAAAAGAGAAAATATATGGACCCATGAATATAATACGTCATCGTATCCATCTCTTGAACCTCCACCCCCACCCTTTTTATAGTTCCTTCCTACAATCATTATTTCTCTCTTTCTCGTCGTACATTTCCTTTTTTTTTCTTTTTTTTTCTTTTTTTCTTTTTTTTTTTTTTCTTTTTTGTCTAATTTCGAAATCGAAAGAAACAAGAGAAAGGGAAAAAAAGAGGGAAGAAAAAAAGAAAAGAGAGGAGAATAAAAAAGGGAATGGAAAAGGAAGAAAAAAGTTATGGTCGTAATCGTTGCGTGTCAATGAGAGGGACGATCTTTTTTTTTTCTTCCCCCCCCCCCCACCCACCCACCCTATCCCCTTTTCTTTTCTTTCTTCTTTTTCGTTTTGTCTCCTTTTTCACCCCTAAAAAACATCTCGCCGGAGAAATAATCTAACTGATTATTTTTTTTTCTTTTTTTTTTTTTTTTTTTTTTGTTTTTTTTTAACCTTGACGTTCTACTTGTAATATTATCTTTTCTCTTTTTTTCTTTTCCTTTTTTCTTTCTTTTTTTTTTTTCTTTTCTTTTTTTATTCCACGTTGGCACGAGGATACGTTTCGTACGAAAGAGAAAAAAGAAAGGAAGGAAGAAAGAAAGAAAGAAAGAAAGAAAGAGAGAGAGAAAGGGAAAGATCGTAAAGTCGTAAGATTTCGAAGGAAAAAAGAAAAGAGAGAGAGAGAAATACCGATGACCTTGAGAGATTGGTATAAAAAAAAAAAAAATAAAAAGAAAAAAAAAAAGACGAAAGTAAAGTAAGAAAATCTCGAGTAACAAAAAATTCCTTTCCCGCCGGATATTTTTAATGTCTATTGAAAGAATCGTGTATACTTCGTGGTGAGCAATTTTTTTTTAATTTTCTTAGCCTCACCCCCCCCCTCTCTCTCTCTTTTTTCTCTCACTCCTTGAAATAAAAAATAACAAAGATATTTGAGATGTTTTAATAGTTATTGACTCAACCTGTACATACATACATGCATACATACATATACATATGTGTGTACATAAAATGTAAGTACGTAATGGATGATGGGGGTATGGGCGAGTGTTTATGTATGTATATCTATGTCGAATTAATGCTTTCTACGAAGTCGTCCAGTCTAACAATTTTACGATCTTCCCCATAAATAATTAAACTTCGTCAAATATAACCAAAGCGAACGAATACGTAAGCGTTTCTGTTAGCGCTATCGTATAGAATGGGGAATGAGAGGTGGATGGGAGAGGTCGGATAGGTGGGGAGGGAAGGAGGAAAGATATGGTGTGCTGTGATGATGGGCTATGGTGGGCTCTCTGCTATAGTATACTGTACAGTTCACAAATATCGCAAGAACTTCGAAGAAATCATTAAGAAAAAGAAAAAAAGAAAGGATAGACATATGGACATACATACGGATAGACAGACAGACAGACAGACAGACAGACAGACGTACGGATAAATTAATAGACAGAGATTAAAAAAAAAAAGTGAGAACGTACATACGTATATATATTTGTCTGTCTATCTGTCTACCTGTGTTATATACATACATCTGTCCTGTATACACACACACGCACACACACACACATATATATATATATATATATATATATATATACCTACGCACGTACGCAGTGCACGCGTTTTATAGCAAGGGCTATTTATAGTTCACGGTTGGCCAACCGGAAGAAGAAGAAGAAGAAGAAGAAGAAAAAGAAGAAAAAAGTTTACGCTCGAGGGCAAAGTGCTGATAAGAAAGGTTCTTCTTTCTCCTTCTTCTCCTCCTCTTCATCCTCCTCTTTCTACTCCTACTCTTAACTACTCATCATTTAAACTCTGACTATTGCTATTGCTGCTGCTGCTATTGCTATTGCTATTGCTATTACTACTTCTGTTACTGTTGCTGTTATTGCTTCTATTGCTGCGATTAACAGCAAATTCTAAACGTAACATATTTCTAACAGTATATATATATATATATATATATATATATATATATATATATATATATATTTGTATAAAGCTTTATCGCTTATACGAGAATCGAGCCTAAGTTGTAGCATTAAAACAGCGGCACTTCTTAGTTACGCTTCGTTATATAACAACCCGAAGGAATGTAAGAAGCTGAGGAGGCCAACTGGGGTATTATAATGGGACGACGAGGGGGTGATGGTAGAGGTCAGCGGGGAGGAGGGTGGTTGTTCGCTCTGTGCTCTCTCTCTCTCTCTCTATCTCTCTTTCTCTCTCTCGCACGCTCGCTCGCTCGCTCGTTCGTTCGACTCGAGTCACTCCTTGGCTAACATTGGAGGGGTGGGGGATACAGGGGGAGGGAGGGAGGGAGCAACGGGAAGGGGGAAGGTGACACGTTGGGTGGCCGTCTGCGGAACGTTCGAGCTGACGCGTCGCGACGTGTGACGTTCGATCGTTTCTCTATCTATCTATCTATCTCTATCTCTCTCATTCATTCCTATATCATACGTATGTACATATATATATATATATATATATATATATATATATATATATACTTGTCCTGTGGATCAGGAAGAAGAAGCAAATGAAGAAGAAGAAGAAGAGAAGAAAAAAAAAAAGGGGAAAAAAGAAGAAGGAGACGACTTGGGGTACGACCCCAAAGAGATCTGGGGTTAGCCGTTGGGTCGTCCGAGGTTAGGCACATGATCGATCGCTCTCCTAACTCGATCCTTTAGGAAGGATTTACAATCATTGCTGGACGACTTGTCTTAAAGTTTTTGTTTTCTGATCTCTCCCCATAACAATTCCTAACCAAACTACAATCGTATCTTTAACTCCTATGGCGACTTGGGGAAGGTAAAGGGGAAGGGGGATGGGAAAGTGCGATCGATATCGGTAAAGAATATCGATCCCGATCGCATATTAGATATCGCAATGCGGTTCTCTGACTTAACAGATTTTTCTTTTTGTCTCTCTCTCTCTCTCTCTCTCTCTCTCTCTCTCTCTCTCTCTCTCTCTCTCTCTCTCTTTCTCTCTCTATCTTTTATTCTGTCTCTCTTTAGTCCAGCCCTCGTCGCACCTAACTTAAACACAGCCAACAAATAACGTTTGACGAAAGAGATTGAATATCATTTATTTAATATCAGAGATAAAAATGTTGAAACCTCGCTTGGCAGGATTTTATAACTCGTTAACTCAAGATAGTTAGAAAGATCGATAGTGTCTAATAATAAGATATAAATTTTGTTTCAATTTTTATATATCTTTTTGTTTTTTTTTTTTTTCTTTTTTTTTTTTTGATTTTGATTTTGATCTTTTATTATGTTTTATTCCATTACATTTTCTTCCAATTTATATCCATTTGATTTTCTTCAATAGAAAACGAACTCCATCCTATTTTCCTTTTTTTTTTTTTTTTTTTTTCCGTAAGAAGAACTTGCGGCATAGGGTCAAACATATAAAGAATAAGTTAACATGATCACGGGGGACCCCCTACCTGTTATAAGTGATCATACTGTTATTGCACAGGTAAAACCACAGTGCGGTAGAGAGATACTCAATGATGTTTAGTCGATGTTGTTGCTTGGCAGACAAATCACTCATTGACTTTTCTTTTCGCTGACCTTGTCGCTTCGAGACTCCATTCATTCCTCTACCCTAATGCGTTCTCTCTCTCTCTCTCTATGTCTCTCTATCTCTATCTAACTCTCTATTTCTCTCTCTCTCTCTCTCTCTCTCTCTCTCTCTCTCTCTTCCTATTACTTGTACTATTTAAAGCAGCCGACATCTAGCAAGTTCCTCGAGCGTGACCTCTCGACCTGTCATCTCTTACCCACGCTTGATAATTCTTAAGTAATACACTCTTGCGCGCATACACACACTCATACACAGACATACACACACACACACACACACACACACACACACACATATGTATACTTGAACATATACATACATCCATACATACATATACATGTATAAATATCGTATATACATATATATATAAATATGTGTGTGTGTATACTATATATACACGTTCTTATTAAAATTATTTATTCCATACATACAATCTACATTGTACATACGAAAGGTCTAATCTAATGCTTGTTAGTCAAACTTGTTAAGAAGCAACGATGTTAATACGCATGCGTCTATTAGATTCGGTGCTCTGCTAAGAGAGGATGAGAGACGTGTGGTGGGACGATAGTGGAACGCGGAGGAACGCGTCGGCTCGACTTCGATTCTATTCTAAGTTGACCTATAGAACGCTTTCTTCTTCTTCTTCCTCTTCTTCCTCTCTTCTCTCCTCTCTCTCTCTCTCTCTCTCTCTCTCTTTCTATTTCTCTATATCTCTATCTCTTTCTCTATCTCTATCTCTTTCTCTTTCTCACTCGTCATAGCTCTCTTTCTCTCTCTCTCTCTCTCTCTCTCTCTCTCTTCGAAAACTCGGCCTCGTGAAGAAGCAGCAGCAGCTACGTGAACGGCTTGTTTTACTTGGGTGGTCGAAATATACCGCTAATAAATTCAAATGTCTGCGAGTTTGCCTGGTGTGCTTGGATCCCCAGACGCGGAAGGAACGCCGCAGGAACGTTTTAGCTGGAACGCTAAGCACGTTTTTAACTCTTTAGGGTATCCTCTTCTCTCTCTCCCCCTCCCTCCCACCTTCCCTCCCTACCTTCCTTCCTTCCTCCCTCCCTCCCTCCCTCCCTCCCTTCTCCTCCTCCTTTTTCTCCTCCTCCTGCTTACTTAATGTCCCATTGACTGCCAATTGGCATTTTTTGTTCTTTTTTCTTTTTTCTTTTTTTTTTCTTTTTTTTCGTCTTTTTTTTTCTTTTCCTCCCCTTTTCTTTTTATCCTTTCGTCATACCAATCTTATAATCGATTCATTTACCAATCGATTTTAACAATCTTTGAAAATTGGACATTTAAGTTAATGAATAAACGATTATGGACTTTAATGTGAGCACTTATACTTAGATCCTCGTGATATCGTGGAATCGTTTCAATTAATTGATTTCTGAATGTACATTCGTGATCTTTATTAATCGTCGACGATCAATTTGTCTTGATTTTTATCATTAGAGTATCGATAAACAAATCAATGATGAGGATTAAATGATTTTAGAGGGATAGTGGGTGGGGGGGGGACGGGAAATAGTGTCTGATGAGTGAGAGCCTCGTCGATCTCACTTAAATTATTTCGATTGATTCACGAGTGAATATTTTTAAGAATTATTCTTTTAAATGGCGAAAATGAAATGTTTCTCGGTCGATAAAATTCGTAGAATTGAAAATTGAAATTTAATTTGGGAAAACAAAACGAGAAAAAGAAAAAATAAAAAAAAAAAAAAAAGAAAGAGAAAATTCCTCCTTCCATTTGCGTACACGTACTTACTTTAAAGATCGTGAAATCCTTCAGTAAGAATGGAAGAGTGAGGATAAAGATCTTTATGATCTATCATAGTCGTGGGAAACTATGTGTCCTGGTTTTTATAATAGTCCTAATAAAGAAGTTGCCGGTTGCGGATTAAAGATTATATAGGGTGGGTGCTAAAAGTCCATCCGACCTATGAGAAATAGTCGTAGGATCGGGAGATATTAGGAAATTGATCTAACTTAATCCGCGAAACTTTTTTTAATAGCTTTCGTCTATGTATGGTCCCAATAAATATATTTTTTTTACGATGCGGATTAAAGATTATATTCTGCGTTATATATATATATGTATGTGTGTGTGTGTATGTGTGTGTGCATGCGTTTAAAAAATCAAAACCGACCTAAAGTTGATAGAATTCATTTCGAGAGGATTACTTTAATATTAAAAATGAATTGAAAAATTTGATTTCTTCAATCTCTTTTCGATAATATGATAACGTAATATTCGATCAATTATAATTACGATTGAATCGAATTTAACGAGTGATCAATGATAAAAATTCTTTCTTAATCAAAGTATTATCTCGATTGGAACAATATGAAAAATGAAAGGAAGAAAAGAAAGAAAAAAAAGAAAAAAACAAAAAAAAAAAAAAAAAGAAAGACCAATGTATAAGTCAAAGTTATTTCAAAAGGCAAGAGCTTTTGATTTGCTATTAATTGTTCTTGTTCTTCTTTTTTTTTTCTTTCCACGCTCCCCCGCCCCACCCCCCACCGCTACCCTCTATTACTGTCTTTCTCTTTTTCGAAAGAATAATCGGCTTGCTTTTATCGTTAGAATATGTACACCCGGTATATGAGCATGCCTGATACGTACGGAAACTGTCAATCGTAGTAATAGATCAATGAGCATACTCGGCTAAACTATAAAACGTTCTTTCCGAGAGAAAGAGAGAGGATAGAGATAGAAGGAGGTAGAAAGAGATAGATATAGATAGATAGATAGATAGATAGAGAAAGAGAGAGCGAGAGAGCGAGAGAACGAGAGAGAGAGAGAGAAAGAGAAAGAGTTGCTGGTGAGTTCGATCTTGTCATTGCCATTGTCATTAATGTCGTCATCGTCGAAGACGAAGAAGATGGAAAACATAGACGGTCCAACTTGACTCGTAGACTAAAGAAAGAAAAAAAAAGAGATAGAGAGAGAGAGAGAGAGAGAGAGAAAGTAAGTGAATGAAAAAGAAAGAATGAGTGATCGCAGGAACAAGTTTCCCTGTAGTGCGAGCAGGTTCTCTCTCACTCCATGGGATAATATCGATGAGTGTCCCTTTCTCTCTATATATATATATATCTCTCTCTGTCTCTCTCTCTCTCTTTCTCTCTCTGTCTCTCTTTCTCTCATGAAAGGGCGAGAATCTAGGTGAGTTTAACAAATGTCGGATCGCGCGATCGAACAACGCTCTTCGGAAATACTGGTACGTGTCACGTAGCGGCATGAGAAACACAAACGGTTACAACAGGGACATAGACAGAGACAGAGACAGAGGACAGATAAATAGAGAGAGAGAGAAAGAGAGAGAGAAGATCTTAAACGAGAATTCGATATAATTCATGGCGCCTATGAATTATTTATAACCTGCACCACACGAATTCATGAATCCTTGGACGTCGAGACGAAAAACAGAGAAAGAGAAAAATAGATAGACAGAGTGTGAGTGAGAAAGAGAATGAGAGAAGCCGGTTGGTTGGTTGGTTCGTTGGTTTGTTGGTTGGACTCCTCTTATCCACCAATGGATTCTGTGGGCAGCATCTCTTTAACTTTCGAAACAATAGAAGAGAACAGAACCGATCCTCTTCTTCAGAGCCAAATCGAAACCGGGGGCTGCTATATGCCCCATTTGAAATTCCAAAAAGGGTGATACTATGGAGGTCGGGAGGTGAGGGATAGGAGGTAAGGTTGTCCCAGTCTTATTCTCTTCCTCTTCTTCCTCGTATAACAAAACGCGGTCAGGTTAAACGGTGTAACCCAATTAGTGCGGCATGCCTTTTGCGATGTCATCCTCCTGTCTTGGAATTTCATCGTAGGTGGAAAAGGGAAGGAATAAGATAGAGATAGTATTGAGAATAAGAAACCGGATAGTCTTTTACTCTTGAATAAAAAAAAATCAACAAAAAAAATTATATATATATATATATATATATATATATATATACTACAGCGCCTGCAGTATTATATCTGCAAAATGTTTCTTAATGTAGAGAGACTTAAAGTTCCGATAATAATGAGAGGCCAATGGTAATGGGAAAATCCAGTATAATACAGTGTTTCCCAATTCTTTTTTCTCCTTTTCTTTTTTTTTGTTCTGTTTTATTTTGTTTTCTATAGAATACATAACCTCAGCATTACTCTGTCCTCAAAAGATTTCGAATAACTCGCCCAACGAGTCCAAAAACTCAACCAAGTTCTATGTTTTTGTTTCCCCTTCCTCTCTCTCTCTCTCTCTCTCTCTCTCTCTCTCTCTCTCTCTCTCTCTCTCTCTCTCTCTCTCTCTCTTTTTCTCTCTCTCTCTCTCTGTCATCAGTAAAGTCAGTGGTCGTTCGATTTATCGTTCAACATTATAAATGATTTGTTGTTGACTTGTATGTTTAGCGATAATATGACGAATCCTAATATGATTTTCTAATTGTCCATTTTAGTGTCCCCCATTTAAACGTAACTTCCCCCTCCCCTCCCTCTCCCCCCCCAAAAAAAAGAAAAACTATTCAAATTATTCCCTGAACAAGAGGTCTATAATAATGATAACATTCTCAATGTTGGGAAACACTGTTTTAAACGAACAAAGTAACTCTGAGACGACGCGAGTTAACCCAACAACAACGAACGGGATAATCTCTTATCTGTTCTATGCTCGCCTAGAAACGTAATTCCAACGGGTCTATCTATTCGACCGTTTGAATTTCTATCTATTCTCTCTCTCTCTCTCTCTCTCTCTCTCTCTCTCTCTCTCTCTCTCTCGTAGTTTAATCTCCTTTAGCTTATTTCCGTGTGTGTATCTCTCTCTCCCACACTATCCTTCTCTCTCTTTCTCTCTCTCTCTCTCTCTCTTGCGCTCGCTCACTTCTATGCATTCCTCTCAATCGTCCTTTACTTCTATCGACATATGCACATATATACATATATATATATATATTATATATATACAGCTATCTATCTACCTACCTACCGTTTCTGCGTATAGGATCCCCCCGATGTCCCCCTATAAATTCCCCTCCCCATTCCTACCAACCCCTCAAGCTGTTGCTTTTCTCTAGCAACTAATAGAGCGATAAATATGTCGGATAGATAACTATTACTACCTGATAGAGGCAACCAACCTATGATTCACTAAGATCCGTCATTATATACTGGATTGTAATTTTAACCCTCTGACGTTCTAACCCTCATATGTCTCTCTCTCTCTCTCTCTCTCTCTCTCTCTCGTTCTGTTCTTCTGTCTAATCTATTTCAAATTATCATCCGAGGATTTAATTCATTTGAAAAATTCATTATCCCTAGCGTATAATTCGTTTTAAGATTTTCATTAACGATGAATCTTTTAAATCCATTTCATACCTTATGATAACGATTTCAATTATTATCACATTGTTAGGGTTATTACCGGTCACGAACTCCTTTGCACGTGTATCAAATGACCTCTCAATTGTTATGCCTCGGTCGTTTTAACAATTTTTTTTTTCTTTTTTGGTTTTTTTCTTTTTTTTTTTCGGTTCTTTCTTTTCTATTTTCTTTTTTTTTCTTTTCTTTTTTTTTGTTTTGTTTTGTTTTGTTTTGCTTTTTTCTCGTAACAACAACAAAACGAACAAAACTCTTTCGTTTCAGGTGTTAGATTATTTTTTTAATCGAATCCCTCAGGAAACTTTATACATTAGGAGAATACAAGTTTCTCATTTATCGCAAATTATCATTATAAATACAATTAATAGTATAAATAATATCTTGAATAATTGTTTTCCATAGATTTATAAAGATTTTAATGAATTTTATTAAACGTATTGCGTTAAACATTTTTTCTATAAATCGTTTAAATGCATATACAAATGCATACACACACACACACACACACACTCACACTCACACATATATATATATATATATATCCATTAAAAAAAGAATACGATCGTAGAGAATGAAACGTTTTATTTAATTAATTGGATAAAAATCCTATCGTATCTTATACGTAAATATTTCTTTCTCTTTCATGGAAGAATAATTTCTTCAAAGAAGAGATATTCTCCTTCAAAGAAGAGATTTCTTCTTTCTAACTTATACTTCCCATCGACCAACCCACCTCTTTCCATTCTCTCTCTCTCTCTCTCTCTCTCTCTCTCTCTCTCTCTCTCTCTCTCTCTCTCTCTCTCTCTCTCTCTCTCTCTCTCTGGTCAAGTCCGCCCTTTCATTCTCTTTCTTATGCTACTTGCCTTTAGCCATTCGCTAAACTCTCCCCCTGTACCCTCCCTTTTTATAAAAAGCAAATGTCGTGGCAAACGTTAACGGCCGTTTATACCACTTAATGTCCTCTGAGAGCGCGCAATTTCCGCATTAGTCGGATGCTAACTAATGTTAATTGAGACGGGCAAATGTCCCGCGCTTAACGTTCACGAATAAGCCGCGAGAGCAACCAAGCAGCAAGCCGCGCGAAGTAATAAATTGAAAGAGTCCATTTATATAATTTTTCTTTTACCCCCTCTGTAACCCCCTCTTTATGTCTCTCTCTCTCTCTCCCTCCCTCTCTCTCTCTCTCTCTCTCTCTCTCTCTCTCTCTCTCTCTCTCCTACCTCTCTTTATTTCATAACATTTATAAAACGATCTAACGAGAACCGACATCAACAACAGGAGTACGGATTACGATGATTTATTCGTAAGAACGTAGGAACGTAGGAACGAACGAACGAACGAACGAATAGATCAAAGTGAAAAGAAAAAGAAAAGAAAATGAAAAACAATAAAAGTTCATTAGTAATTTTAGAACGTGTGTGTCATGTCCCTTAGGACAAACGTCGTGTCGTAGTTCATTCGTTCGTTCGTTCGTTCGTTCGTTCGTTCTAATCGATCGATTATAGATCGTGATTCATAGATCGTGATCCATTGATCGTGATCTATAAGATCGTGATCCATCTATTAGTATCGATCCCATCGTTCAACATATATTTATCTATTTTGATGATCTGTCGAATCGATTAATCTGAATTTAACCAAGAGAGTATCGAGTCGCTTTATCTATAAGAAAACCTCATTGGAAGTGGTAATGGTCCTAACCGGTACTAACCGAAAATAGATACGAACTAAATATAAACTTTGCTCTCTCTCTCTCTCTTTCTCTCTCTCTCTCTCTCTCTCTCTCTCTATCTATCTATCTATCTATCTCTTTCTGTCTCTCTGTCTCTCTGTCTCTCTGTCTCTCTGTCTCTCCACGTCGTTTGCAGAGTCGAAAGACAAACGAGTAACAGTCGGGACTACTGCCATTACTATACTCTCTCTACTACCTGAGAACTATACTTTGTACAATTCTAACCAACACCAATACCAATATGTATATATCATTGCCAACAATCAGCAATAAGAGTAACATCAATAACACTGCAACTAGCTATCTCGTTTTTTTTTTTACTTACGCTTAAAGTTCATTGCTTCCTTTACACTAGAAAAGATTCCAGGTTAGACAATGTTACTTACGAAAAAAAAAAAAAAAAGAAAGAAAAAAAAAACAGAAAAAAGAAAAAAGAAAAAAAAGAAAAAGAAAAAGGATATTTTATTGTTATTTGAATTTATTTCGAATCGCGCCTGACCTTGTCGATCTTTTTTCTTTTTTTTTTTTTTCAATTCGATTCTCCTTTATACGTCGAGAATTATAATTAATTGAAAATATTATCTGATTACGAATTACGAATAAATATTTTCCCATAATAATTTTAATTATCGTTTAAATCCAATTAACCATTAGGTTTAATTAATTGTAATCGTTAATAAATATACGTCTATGATTTTGTTCCTTCTATGAAATTCGAAAATGCTTAAGGCTCATCTCCTTACTTATTTATTTATTTATTTTTTCTTTTTTTGTTTACTTTTCTTTTTTCTTTTTTTTCTTTCTTTTTTGGTTTGGTTTGGTTGGACAAATCTCTAAAACAGAATCAACGATCTTCTTTAGGTAAGGGTACAAAAAAAAAAAAAAAGAAAAAAAAAATGAAAATACATTTAAATCAAAAAAGAATCTTTGGATAGACAATGAAAATTTTTTAATGATTTTTAAAATGTCGATTACTCTCTCTTTCTCTCTCTCTCTCTCTCTCTCAATTCTCAGAATTCTATCGAAAAGCCTAAAAATGGTGCCGCCCTTCCTCCGCCCCAACCCCGATTAAAATCTCAATCGATCATAACAATCAATTAAACATTTCTCGAGACACTTGTCGTTGTTCCTTCTTTCTTTGTCTTTTTGCCTTTTTTTTTCTTTTCTTTTTCTTTTTTTTTTCTTTCCTTTTCTTTTCTTTTCAAATCGTATAAATCACCAAAGTCGATTTACTTGTGCAAGGGTGAAACAAAATTTGTAATTATTTAAAATGGCCGACCTTAGCCAATTCACCCTTAGAATTTTGAAAATAATTCACATAATTTCATTCGGTCTTCTGAAATCAAACTTTCAGTTTACAAAATCGAAACAATGAAGAGTAATATACCTGAAGAAAAAAAGAAGAAAGAAAGAAAGAAAGAAAGAAAGAAAGAAAGAAAGAAAGAAGTACTCTACTGAACTAACACAGTAGATATAATGATAAATTTATTGACGTTACTCTAAGATCGACGTAGAGATTATTGCGTTTATTCAGGTCAAAACATTTACTGATAAACTTCACGCAGAAATGTTTTGGCATGTTGGCATGACGTAAAAGCGATTGGACTTCGTCGATCCAATCATTTTCACGTCATCTCCCGACGATTTTCTCTCTCATCGCTAAAAATATAACCGAGTTATACTTGTACGATACCGACGCGAGGACTATGGATGGTTGGTTGGAGGGATAGTTAGGACGGGGTATGGGGGAGGAACAGGAGGGAGAATGGCAGGAGGAGATTGAGGAGGAGAGGAGGAGGTGGAGGAAAAAGAAGAAGAAGAAGAAGAAGAAGAAGAAGAAGAAGTTGTAGTTGAAGTTGAAGTTGTATGCTGGACTTGTGACTGGACTGGACTGGGCTAAATGGTAGTGGAGGGTGGGTGGGTGGGTGGGGAGGTGGGGAGGTAGTAGGACAGGAAGAGAAGACGCGGAGGCAAGGGGTGGGGGGAGGAAGTTCAGAGGAAGGGTTCAGCGAATATATACCAACTGACATGTGTCTGTGATCAGCGTCGTTCTCCGTGAACAGAAATTGGGCCGCGGTCTGAAAACCTTTTCCAGTAAAATAATTCTCCCCTCCTATCAACATAACCCCACCACGTCATACCACACCTACTGTATTTCTTAAAAAAAAAAAAAAATAAAAAAAAAAACAGAAAAAAATAAAAGATAAATATATATATATATAATAAGAAAAAGAAATAGAGATTTCAAAGAGCGAAGAACCGTCTCTTCGTGGTACGACGGTGACGACTGTTCCAACGTTAAAGTGAGATGATGATGATGATGATGATAATGATGATGATGATGATGATGATGATGATGAAAGATTCACTCAATCTTTCTGTCTTTCTCTTTCACTCACTCTCTCTCTCTCTCTCTCTCTCTCTCTGTCTGTCTGTCTGTCTGTCTGTCTGTCTTTCTTTATCTCTCTTCTCTCTCTCTGTTTCTCTCTGTGAATATACATAAGTCAGAAAACTGGTTTCACTTTCTTTTCGGCGGCTCTGGCTAGCGTGTTAAACGGTGCCACGTCTGTACAGATTCAAAACGATACACATCATCATCGTCATCGTCGTTGTTAAAAATCTCTCTCTCTCTCTCTCTCTCTCTCTCTCTCTCTTTCTTTATGAATATATATACATATGTACATATAAGTCTACGCGTGTGTGTATCAGCTTCTATCAAAGATAGTTATCAATCTCTCTTAGATAATGTCTCATCGTTGATGAATGACAGACCCCTTAAAGGGTTTTTGAAAGGGGGAAAAAGAGAGAGAGAGAGAGAGAGAGAGAGAGAGAGAAGAAGAAAAGAAAGAAAAGGAAAAAGAAAAAGAAAATCAATATATGGATATCTTGCATCGTCACTTTGGATCTATCGAGCTATCAACAGGGCAGTCATCTCATGTTAAGAAATTCAGAGAGAGAGAGAGAGAGAGAGAGAGAGAGAGAGAGAGAGAGATAGTGGACCCCCCCCTGAGTGAGTGAGTGAGAAAGACTATGGGACTATAATATGAAAAATAAATAATTAAGTATCCTAACCAATCATTGGAGTCACGTAGAAGGCATTAATTATCAAGATTAAGTCGTTTCTAACTCCACCCCTATATGCAGGCGACTAAACAAACGGCTTCCTTTGCCCCTTTTATACCATTCTCTTTCTTTATTTCTTTCTTTCTTTCTTTCTTTCTTTCTTTCTTTCTTTCTTTCTCTTTTTGGCTTCCCATAGGCCAGCCAGGCCACTTTTCAATTTACATACTATACCAAAAAAACGTATCTTCTTCTATCCCGAGGGCCCTGACCGATAAATTCGGCCCTGTTCTCCATTGACATAATGTGCGCGTTAACCTTTCTCTCTCTCTCTCTCTCTCTTTCTCTCTCTCTCTTTCTTTCTTTCTCTCCTCCTACTCAACCTCATCCTTCTCATCCTTCGAAGGGAAGAAGTAAGACATCTACACCTACGCAGTAGTTAAAGAAGTGGAAATAAAAAAGAGTCATAAAGAGAGAATGAGAAAGGGAATGAGAGGGTAAGAGAGAGAGAGAGAGAGAGAGAGACGGAGTGGGGAGAGGGAGAGAGGAGAGGATTCAGATAACCTCTACTGACTTATTCCGATCAAAAATAATGATGTCGACCAATGCATGTACGTAAGGTCCGGGTAGAGAAACCTCTGGGATCCTATAAGTTTCTAAGAAAATATTTTTTCTTCTTTTTGTTTTTTTTTTTTTTTTTATTTTTTTTTTTTTGTTTTTTTTTTTTCTTTTCTTTTCTTTAGATATACTCTCGTAAAATTCGCAAATAAGAAGAGAAAATTTAACAGATATTTTTTATAGATCAAGGAAATATTTCTTTCTTTTTCTTTTTTTTTTTTTTTTTTTTCTTTTCTTTTTTTTTTTTTTTTTTTTCATTTGACGAAGAACCTATCCAGTAAGTTCTCAGGAGGTTTTATTATTCTCGAACGATTTTAAGAATTTATTTGACTTTATCGCGATCGTTTTTCGCTAATTCGTTATTGAAAATTTGATTATTACGATATATATATATATATAACGAATGTTTTAATTAATTTTTCTTTTTTCAATTAACCGTAAAGATAATTACTTTCGATTAATATTCAGATTAGTTAGTTAGTTTTTGATCTATTTATTTCCTGTATCATTTCTAGTTAGAGAAATTGCTTTAAAAGTACTTCTTTGAGATATCACATGTCTACTCTATACGTATTGTATATATTTATATACATATGTAAAACTTTCTTTCATGATTGAATACTATAATATACGTATACGTGTATCACATACACGTGGATAGAGTAAAGATGAAACGTTATCATCATTAAGCCAACACAAACATAAATGTAAGCGCGCACGCGATGTCAATGATCGCTCTTTCCTTTCTACATATGTAGTAGTTTAGTTTCTAGTTACTATTCTGTGTTAATTAGCTTTGGTATATATTATCTATCATACGTATATATATATATATATACATATATATATATATGTAGTATATATATAATTTATAATATAAGTATATACTATATGTTTCATATACATACGTATACAGGGTGTTTCAAAAGTTTCTAGATACGATTCAAAATTTTCTTTTGAAGAAGGAAAGAAAAAAAAAAAAAAAAAAAGAAAAAAAGAGAGAGAAAGAAAGAATGACAAATTTTCAAAATACAAATTACTTTCTCGTAATGGCTCTCGTAAGCCTTGTAATATATCTTTTTATTTCTTGCTTCTTTTTCTTTTACTATTACGTATGAATGAGAAATGAGAAAAGAAAAGGAAAAGTATAGAAACGATAATATACGACAGACTCGATCATAGAAAAGTCACGAACTTTAATAAACATTGGTAACATTATTATTTTTCTATTTTTTCCTTTTTTTTTTTTTTTTTTTTTTTTTTTAACGATTATGTCGTTCGAATTCATTGACTTCACCCCTCCCCATTATTGAAGTCATACTCATATGAGGACCTTACGCAAATACAGACGGCGTATATACATATTATATGATTCACGTGTTCTCTATATGAAGTGGGCGTGAAAAATAAGTGAAGTATACGTGGGATTTGTGTGTTCAATCAGATAACCCGAGGTACTATGATAATTATGATGCTATTGTTCGCGTTACTCTTTTGTTGTCTATTTTATTTTCATTTTTTCCTTTTTTCTTTTCTTTTCTTTTTTTTTTTTCTCTTGTTATTATCCTTTCCTTTCCCTTCTTTTTCTGTGTTTTCTTTCTTCTTTCTTCTTTCTTCTTTTTCTTTTTCTTTTTTTTTTTTTGTTCTCTTACATTCTTCGTTCTACCTTCTCACGCTATTCAAATAACCACCACCCACCTATCGGTATTATTTCGTTGGCCTCGTTTTTAGTTTACTTTAGTACTGTTTAGTTTAGTTTAGTTTAGTTTAGTTTAGTTTCGTTTCATTCGCCAGTTGACTTCAATGAAGCCAGTTTCTGTCGTTTACGAAACGACAGAAAGATTCTCTACTCAATTGCATTCCTTATCAGGCTGACCGTAATTTCGAGTCTCGATATCTGCCGCGGACTGAACTTAATGTCAAGCCGAGAACGCGCTCTTCAATATAACGTTATCGTTTTACTTATATTCTTTTTTTCTTTATTCCTTCTTTTCTTTTTTTTTTTTCCTTCCATCCTTTTTTCTTCCTCTCTTTTATTTCTTCCTTTCTCTTTCTCTTTTTCTCTTTATCTTTTTTATTATTATTATTATTATTATTATTATTATTATTATTATTATTATTATTATTATTATTATTATTATTATTATTATTGTTGTTGTTGTTGTTTTATTTCGTTTAATGCAGCACATTTTCTCCTTCTTTTTCTTTTTCTTTTTCTTTTTCTATTTTGTTTTTTCTTTTTTTTTTTTTCTTTATGTGTATAACAATCGCAAACTGATAATGATGAATATTTAATGTCAATCAATTGTTACGACATTATTGTTGTTAATTTATTTATTTATCTTTTTTCTTCTTCTTTTTTTCTTTTTTTTTTTTTTTTTTAAAAAGCACACAATAGAATTTTCGACAAAAATTGTGTTCGAAGTGCAAAAAGAGAAAAGGATCACGCGTACGGACGCACATACACACATACTAATACATATATATATACATATACACACACGCACACACACACTTACATATACAAGCATGTTATTAGTAAAAAAAAATATACATACATCGTGATTGCATACCAAGAAATATTCCTAGAAAATATATCTCCATCCGCGTTATCTCTCTCCGGCGGCCCTCCTCTTTCTCTTTCTCCCCCTTCCTCCCCCCCTTCCCCGATCTCTTAACAATCTCAACTACAATCCCAATAACTTGATTGACCATCAAATGTGAAGAATATGATAGCAGTAAGAAGATATGTTGCAAATTACTCCGACCAACGTTCTTAAAATAATAAAACACTCGCTCGTACATATACACAAATCCTTATGTATATGTATGTGCGTGTGTGTGTGTGTATGTAAATGTGAATGACTTTAGTGTGAGAAAAATATATGTATAATATATGTATATATATATATATATATATATATATATATATATATATATATATATATATATAACATACTGATAAAATGGGGAAATGTATCGAGACCGCAGAAAACTGTTAGACCACAGAAAATCACAGACCGGCTGACGCACACGCGAACCTCCCTTTTTTTTCCTCCTCCTCCACCTCCTCCTCCTCCTCCTCCTGTTCCCCCTCTATCCCCCTTTTTATCCCGGTCCTCTTCCTACCGTAATACTCTTCTCTAGTCTATCCCCTCCTAATCCCACTCGAATGGTTATGATCTTTCTTTCTGTCTTTCTTTCTTTCTTTCTTTCTTTCTTTCTTTCTTTCTTTCTTTCCCTTTTTGCCCGGATAATCGTGCGAATCCATTAGGATTCTCGGTCTGCGGGAAGAAAACAACAGCATGCAGCAATAGCATATATAGCAATGCGAGGAGGATGAGGAGGATGAGGAGGAGGACTACTATTACTTTGCTGTAACATCTGTCGATCCCAAGTTACAAAAAAGGGACCGGTAGTGAGTAGTCCTCTTACGCTAACCAGCATTCTCTCTCTCTCTCTCTCTCTATCTCTATCTCTCTTTTTGTATAGCTCATAGAATTCGCCAGCAGAGTTAGCAGATAAACATCAGGAAAAAAGAATAAAAAAAAAGAAAGAAAGAAAGAAAGAAAGAGAAAGGAAAGAAAAAGAGAAAAGAATAGCTTAGAAATCACGGAAAGCTGATATCCGTAAAACGAGGCCGCTGTTATTCGAGGTCGCTTTTTGGGACCCATTTAAGGATTACCAGGCCCCATCAAGCAACCAACCAACTCTACTTCGACTATATATATATATTGTTTTTTCTTTTGTTTGTTCTCTCTCTCTCTCTCTCTCTCTCTCTCTCTCTCTCTCTCTCTCTTCTTTTCTTTCTTTTTTTTTCGCTTGTCTCTTGAAAATCCATGAAAAAGAGCAACGGAAGTTAGATTGTAGGACCGTATTCTCATTGTCTCTGCGGTTAACATAACCTCTCGTATCCCTTATTTCCTATCCTCATGGGACAGACGCATGAAGAACGTACGAACGTGGAAAAATATCAGAAAGAACCTTTCAATATCACGTTACTTTTTTGACGAATCCCATCTGCGGGTATCGCGTAATAATAATAACATCTGTCCTCAGATATATATTCTTTCGTATTCATTGATCCATTAAGATGATCCATTGTAACCTCAAAAGTTTTCCTATTATTATTATTATTATTATTATTATTATTGTTATTATTATTATTATTATTATTATTATTATTATTATTATTATTATTATTAAGATATTATTTCTAGGGATATTATTTTAGATATTTAATTATTCGTTTGATACTTTGTGTGTTCATTATTGTCGAGATAAATATAAATAAAAAAAAAGAAAAAAAATAAAAAGAAAAGACGATAATTTAGGTTAACGACACATTTTTTTTTTTTTTTTTAATCGATACGAAACATATTTACGTGTACCTCATATCGTCCATAATGAATCAGGTTGGACAACTTTCGAAGAAAAATTTCTAAATGGCAGTGAGGAGTGGGTGGGTGAGTGGGGGCAGGCCAGGGGAATCCCTTGATTCGTTCTCACGTCTCGTAACCTCGTAAAATCGTAAAATTGTTTCTCCCTTTTTCATGAATCCCTTCTCTCTCTCTCTGTCTCTCTCTCTGAACGAATGTTTTCTTTTCTTTTCTCTTTCTTTTTTTTTTCTTTTTTTGCTATTTTTATTCTTTCTTTTTTTTCTCGGTCACAAATCGCAAAACTAATTCGATCTGTGACAATAAGTCCTTCCGTTAATACGGAAAACATTTATCAATCACTGACGACGTTTACGTTACGTATATAAAGAATTCAATGTTCCAATTAGATTAGAGAATAAACATTGTTCAATTCTTTTCGTACGATCAAATCGAAACCTAACCTATCACGATATATTTGTTTTCGAATATCTTAATAGATGGATAATTATTATAACGATATAATACATTATTTGAAAGAATTTGATGGGAGTAGATATGGGTGGAGAGATATGAGGAAATATGAAAGGGTGGTTGGAGTGCATAGAATTATATTAAAAAAGATGTCATCAGAATTGAATAGGTGTATCCCCCACGCCCCCTACAACGTTCGACTACTCCGCCCCCACCCGTTCAAAATATAGATAGAATAATTATATACTCTGATCAAGTAAGTATTTTTTTTATTTTGTTTCTCAACAAAAAAAAAAGAAAGAAAGAAAGAAAGAAAAAAAATTTCGAAAGTATATACACACCACCGAGAGCATTATATTAATGTATCGAGATAAACAAACTGACTGACAAGACAGACAGACAGACAGACAGACAGACAGACAGGCAGACAGACAGACAGATAATTCGTGATTTTAAAAGATTTATAAGAGAAATAAATAAGCGTTGAAAGATATCGTAGAAAATCTTACTAGACGTACATCATTACTACGATAACCTCTTTTCAAATAAATATAGAAAACAATAAATATATATATATATATATATATATATATATATATATATATATATATCTAAGGAGGATGAAATGATTCTCGACATTTTACGACGACTCATAGATAACGCATGAGTTATAGATGTTATAATACTTAAACTAAAATATATAATTTAATTTAATTATATATAAATACATTAAACCATAGTCGTAATAATATCTTGAAGTTTAAACAAATATAGATATTTTCTTAAATTTTTAATTGGTAATAATAACTTGTGACGATAATAAAATCTTTATATTCTATTGGTCGATATAACCGATCGAAATATTTTCAGCTTATATATATATATATATATATATATATATATATATATGTATTTGTGTATGTGTGTGTCTACATGTATTTGACATATATATATATATATTCACCTGAAGACCATCATAGTAATTTTCTTAAGGATCACTCGTTTTACAAGTTTTATGAGCTTGTGATATATACGTTTCAAACGCTTATATACATATACATATATATATTTGTATGTATGTACATAAGTATATATGTATATGTATATAGTCACGTTGAGGATTTTATAGATCGTTTCTGTAGTCTATTTCGCCTATGGAGTATACGAGAACGTAACTCTCTGACTTAACGTGGGAGTAACGAAGGATAAGAGGGAAGTAGAGATGAAACTAGTTGATCGTTGCTATGTTACAGCGTACGATTTACAGAGTACAATTTGTAAAAGATGAAAGACCAAGAGAGACAGAGAAAAAGATAGAGATAGAGAGAGAGAGAGAGAGAGAGAGAGAGATTTTTTACAAAAATCTTGTCGAACCAGTTAAAATCACAAATTATCCATATCTTTTGGATCTATCGTTGAGAGAAGGAATAAAAAGGATAAGAGGGAAATAAAACGAAGTATATAAAAAAGAAAAAAAAAAAAAGAAAAAGAAAGAGAAAGAGACAAAAGAAAGGATAACAAGAAAAGTATAAGAAAATTTGTTGAGCAAACGCGTTTAGCGGGGACCTTCATAAAATTCTTTTTAGTTTTTGTCCTCTCCCTCTCTTCAACTTCATCCATTCTCCTTCATTCTTCTCTCCATCCCACCATCTTCCTCCTCCTCCTCCTCCTCCTCCTCCTCCCCGTCATCTCTCCCCTCCCACCTAGCACCTCATCTTAACTTTCCCCACCACCCTCCACCCTCCTCCTTCCACCTTCGGTTCCTCCTACCATCACTATCTCTCTCTTCCCTCTTGGCCTCTTGTCTCGTTGAACGCTCGAATGATCATACATCATTTTACAAAATCTTCCCGGTACAAAACGTTCCCGTAGCGAAACGTTCCTGTACATCGTACTGAAGAAGGTAAGGGAATACCGAAGTACGTGTCTGAATGTGTATCTGTGTGTGTGTGTGTGTGTGTGTGTATATGCTGCTGAGGTATACCCTATGCTTTCTTCGATAAATCAAGATCCTTAGAAAAGGGTCGCCGGCCGTCGGCAGGAAGCCACCCAAAAATTGTCCCGGCGCCATCGATTATTCTCGATAATGTCATAATCCGCATGAAAGGGATGTTTTATTTTTGCGAAACTGAAAAATGATCTCTCGCTTTACGGTATTGTATTTCGTTTTCTTCTTTCTCTTTTTTTTTTTTTCTTTCTTTCTTTCTCCCTTTCTTTCTTTCTTTCTTTCTTTCTTTCTTTCTTTCTTTTATTTTTTTTCTCCCCTTTCTGTTTTTTCTGTTTTTCTTTTTTTGTTTTTGTTGTTGTTTTTGTTTCTCTCTTTACATTGATTCGATTGGATATCCCGTCGAGGTACGAAAACGAAGAATGGACAACGTCCTTATTGCAATTTGAATTTGTTACACCCTCACCCTTCTCCTAGTTTATCACCGTTTCTTTTTTTTCTTTTTTTTTTTTTTTGTTTTTTATCTTTCTTTCTTTCTTTCATTCTTCTGGTTTTTTTTTCTTTTTACTCTTTGTCGAGTAAAGTGACATTGTTTTTTTTTTTTCTTTCTTTCTTTATATCTTTTTTTTTTCTTTTTTTTTTTTTTGTAGGACTTTCTTTTCGTTTTCTTAATAGAGAGAGAGAGAGAGAGAGAGAGAGAGAGAGAGAGAGGGAGGGAGGGAGTTTGTCTTTCGTATAATCGGAATGATTATATTTGTATAATAACGACGTCGTTGTCGAAGAAAGAAAGAAAGAAAGAAAGAAAGAAAGGAAGGAAGGAAGGAAAAGGGAAAAAAAAGAAAAAGAAAGAAAGAAAGAAAAAAAAAAAAGAAAAAAAAAACAGAAAAAAGTCCAAAGATATATCAATAATAATTTATCAATTCCAAGGGGGAGAAAAGATAGACACCCGATCCAAATGGACACATCGTGATCCCCTAACGAGGATCAAGATACAAATGAAAATATCTTAAACAACTCGAAGTGACTAAATCATTCTTATCGGTTGAAAAAAAAAAAAAAAAAAACAAGGAAAAAGGAAAAGAAAAAGAAAAAGAAAAAGAAAAAAGAAAGAAAGAAATACTTTTCTCTCGGACGTAAGGATCGAACAATAATTTTTTGTGGCTCCCTCCCTCCCTCTCTCTCTCTCTCTCTCTCTCTCTCTCTCTCTCTCTCTCTCTCTCTCTCTCTCTCTCTCTCTCTCCCCCCTCTTACCCTCTCTTTTTCCCATTCCATCATACCACGTTACAATCTTCGAGAGATTAAATCGTTGAAGAGCCGATATCGCGTCCCTTTCTCTGCGAGAAAAGAGGAAAAGAGAGAAGAAGAAAAAGTAAAAAAAAAAAAAAAAAAAAAAAAAAAAAGAAAAAGAGAAGAAGAAAATGAAGAAAGAAAAAAGAAAAAAGAAGAAAGAGGTCAGAAGAGAAAGAGAGAAAGAAAAAAAAATAATCCCCTCGATCAAAATCCTCTCACGAGAGATCTATCTCGAGTCTGATATATATATATATATATATATATATATATATATATATATATGTATGTACATACATATGTACTTTGGTTAACATTGGTTAACATTGGTGGTTACAAGAGCATATATATATATATATATATATATGTATATATAGCAGGCGGTTTTGGGGTGGGCCAGGGTAAGTCAAGATGAGGCGGAGTAAAAAGTAGTAAGGATAAGATGAGGCAAAGGGAAAGGGGATGGGTTGGGGTGAGATTGGGGGGAAGTATCCTCTCACGTGGATCTTTTTATAATACTTTAAAGAGAAACCAGGCAAATTACTCGTTCATTCAAGATTATTATCGTTCGATTATAAACGATGATGAGTGTTGCACTTTTGACTTACACTTTGACCCATCTTCTCTATCTATTTCTCTCTCTCTTTGTCTTCTCTATCCATATTGTCCTCTCGACTTTCTTAATTCTCATTTCTTTCTGTTATTATTAATTAATGAAATAATAAAGTTAAATGAAAAAAAAAAAAAAAAAAAAAAAAAAAAAAAAAGAAAAAACAAGAAAAAAAAAAAGAAAAAAGAAAGAAAAAAAAAGCACCGATGGTATCACATTCCGTGAATAGAATATCGTCTCGTGCGATATTTCTTTCTATTTCGTTGTCATCTTCGTTAATTAGCAAGGACGTGCTTTTCAAAGTCGGCCTTTGGACTCGGAGGTAATTGCTCGTCTTCGGTTTCACGGTCTCCGAGAAGATAGTATGGTTTAACTTTGAATTCTCTCTCCCCCCTCTACCCCTCCCCCCCTCTCTCTCTCTCTTTATCTTTTTTCTTTTCATGAGAAAGAGAAGAGAAAAGGGAAGAGAGAAAGGGAATAACAAAAATACAGGCAAACGTCGCCATGCGTCATAAGATTCTCGGTGTTGGCTCGGTCTCAGCTGTGCTGATACGCCCTCTAAATCAGCGTTTATTGCGGTTCACCTTAACTCTTGCTTTTGATGGTGTTGGCGATGGCGATGGTAATGGTGTATTGGTGGTGATGGTGATGGTGGTGGTTGGTGGTTGGTGATGGTGGTATAACGACAGTGGTCTGTGGTGTTGTTGTCACCGTCCACTTTCAGAGAAGTTCATTCTTGTATAGGTAAAAAAAGAAAAAGGATTCCTTCTCATTCCTTCTCTTTCTCTTTCCTTTTCCTTTAACCTTCTCGAAACTCTTCCATCTACTCCATCTTTTCTTTAACCCTTCTCGCCCTTCCCCTTTCCTTTCCCACCCACTCATCATTCTCCTTTTAACCATCTTCCTCTTCCTCTTGACCTCTCTCTCTCTCTCTCTCTCTCTCTCTCTGTCTCTCTCTGTCTCTGTCTCTGTCTCTATGTATCTCCCTCTGTCTGTCTCTTCACCCTTCATCCCCCTCTCATCACCATCATTCGAATAACCTTTTCGTAACATTAATACCTTTTTCTTGTCTTTTCCCCAATATTAGTCTTGGCCGAGCTTCAAGAAAACCGCCGCCAACGGTGATTCCATGACAGACCGTTTAGGGTGTTTGTGTACTATTCGAGTTTTACTCGA
>NC_140833.1:2165000-2190000 GCF_050613455.1 Vespa mandarinia | reverse complement strand
TATCTATCCTTTTCTATTAAACGTTATGGTACTAAGAAAAGATTCTGACGTAATTGTATATATCAAATGTATCTTCTCTTATTTCTCTCTCTCTCTCTCTCTCTCTCTCTATTTCTCTCTCTCTGGTTATTTCTTTTCATTACCATAACTTATACATCAAGCACTACCGTAATCCTATTAGCTAATTGGTAATTAGTCTCGTTAGAATAGTATTAACAGATCGATTACGTAAATGATACTGGCGCTACAAGAAGAACGTCATCGTATCATCGTCATTATCATTGTCATCGTTATCATTATTATTATTATTATTATTATTATTATTATTATCAACGTCGTCTAATTTTCTTTCCTTTTCTTTTTCTTCGTTCTTTTACTTGCATTATTCGAATTTCGGAAATATCATTAAAAATGAAACAATGAATAATTTGCATTAATAGTCGCATAATCGATCAACGTTAGCGATTCTATCAATTTATATATATATATGTGTGTGTGTGTGTGTGTGTGTGTGTGTGTATGTGTTTGATATGTTTGTTAGGTGTTATATAAGCATAACACTTAATTATATTAAATATTATCTCATTAAGTACTAAATATTATGATATTTGTTAGAATAAAAAGGAAGAAAGAGAATTAAAAATAAGGTTATATAAAAAAAAAAAGAACGAAAGAATTAATAAATAAATAAACAAACAAACAAACAAACAAACAAATAAATAAATAAATAAATGAATCTCGCCCATTGATAAATAAAATAAATTGATATACGTATTATATATTGAAGTTATAATGACGATTAAAAATAAGTGTCGTAAGAATTCGTTAGAAAATTTGATTTCTACGTTCTAATGACCGTTCTAAATGGTACCGTTGTAAATTCTTTCATATAAATGGCCGCCATTAATATGTATAACCGATATAAATATGGCGGATTATGAGAAAGTTATAACTTGTTATACGTTAAAGAAGAAAGTCAAAGAAATAGAAAGAGATAAAGAGAGAGAGAGAGAGAGAGAGTTAATAGTCGTATTTTCTCGTTATATATACATAGTTTTATTATAATTTATCGAGTAATATATTTCTTTATCAATCATCTCTCTCTCTCTCTCTCTCTCTCTCTCTCTCTCTCTCTCTCTCTCTCTCTCTCTCTCTCTCTCTCTCTCTCTCTCTCTGTTTCTCTGTCTCTCATTCTTTCTTTTTGTCCTCTTTATTTAATAAATAACAATTATAGAAACATTGACGATAATAATAATTGGAAATATTTAAAAATATGATATTATTTATGTCATCAGTAATGATATATCTCGTGAAAATTTGTTCGTCGATTGTTTTTCGAGGTTATGTATCGAGAAAAACATTTTTCTTTCTTCCTTTTTTTTTTTTTGTTTTCTCTTTAATATTCTCTTTTCTTCTTCTTAATTTTTTTTTTTTCTCTTTCGTTTTTTTTTTTCTTTTTTTTCTTTTTCTCTTATTTAATATCTCGATCGATATCGTGATCGAGGATACGCGTGGCTCGATTAAATGCTGCGCGTGGCCGGATATTAAGTACGTGCCGGTTGAAATCTCTTCTGAGAATGAACGAAGGTCGATCGACGAGAGGGTTTCGCGTATTCTCCAGGCTCCTACGTAATCGTTTAGATAGAGAAACACGCGTGATCTCTGTCTGTCCTGTCTCTGTTTTCCGTATTCATATGTGCCTCTGTATCCTTTGTATGTGTGTGTGTGTGTGTATGTGTAACTGTGCGCACGTTTGCGTGTAAGAAACCTCGTGCGATCTGGCACGTATTCTTTTCCTTCTTTTTTTTTTTTCTCATTTCTTTTTTTATCTTTTTTTTTCTTTTTTCTTCGTTTGTTTCTTTTATTTCTTCTATTTCTTTTATTTATTTCTTGCTTCTTTTTTTCTTTTTTTCTTTCTTTCTTTTTTTTTTCTTTTTTTTTCTTTTTCTTTTTCTTTTTCTTTTTATTGCCTTCGGTCAGAAATAATTTTGTTGACATTTTTAAAATAATTTCTAATCTTCTTTAGCAATCGAATATATTTGTCATACGTGTGTGTACGTGTGTACGTGTGTGTTTCTACATATAAAGAAGCAAAAAAATAACGATCACAAAATTGAAAATTTTATTTTATTGGACGAATTATTCGATAAATCAATCATGATTTATTTATTTTCAAACATATGGATTTGTATTTTTTAATTAAATTATTTTCAATATGATACATATATATATATATATATATATATGTGTTTAAAATAATTTTCATTATATATATATAGAACTCAATATTTTTTATATATCCAAAATTAATGATCACTTATATTGCATTGTATTGATTATGATTATTTATTGAATACATATAATTAAATTGATTTCAATTATATATAATTCAATATATTGTTGAATCTAAACGAAGAATAACAAGGATAAATAATTTCATTAAAAAGAAAAAAAAAAAAAAGAGTAATTAACAGCACCAAGATATAAAGGGAATAAATAGCATGGACATATTGTGACGTTTTCGTTTGAAGGAAAAAAAGAAAAAAAAAAAAAAAAAGAGAAAAGAAAAAAAAACTCTACGAACATTTTTATATCTTTTTCTCTTTTCTTTTTTTTTCCTTTTTTTTTTCTTTTTTTTTTTGTTTCAATCTCTTCAATTCTTCATCAATTCCAAACGAGGATAGTTCAGAGATAAATACATTTTCATTCTCCTTTTCATATTTTCTTTTTTCTTCTCCATTTTATTTTTCTCTTTTCCTTCCTTCTTATATTTTCCTTTCTCTTTTTTCTCTTTTTCTTATATATATATATATATATATATATATATATTTTTTTTTTTTTTTTTTTTTTTAATCTTATTCCCATACAACCATTAAAGTTATGATCGGCGCAAAGCCCAGTCCAGTACCGTTGATTTTAACTTTCACGCAGGATCCCTTACCATGAAATATTTCGACATTTATCATAGTCGTATTACTTCGTACTTAACGAGCCCCTATGCGAGAATCGTAACACATAAATACCTACTAACACATAAATAAATAAATAAATAAATAAATAAATAAATAAATACATGCATACATACATGCATACATACATTCATACATACATTCATACATACATACATACATACATACATACATACATAAACACACAGATAGATATAGTTACCATGTATACACATTAATAAGTACATAAATGTGTACAGAAATACGTACATAAATGCATACATAAATACATAAATACATACATACATTCGTACGTAATTACATTCGTTCATTCGTATAAATGCATACGTATATACATACATATTTAATAATGTACATATATATACATATGTAATCGCGTTTATACGACTCTGTTGATACTGCAAAATTCCCATTGAAATTAGATAGCTATCAAAAGCTTTGCGATTTGCCACTATTCGTTACCGATGTAATCAGAAATTACTTGGGACTATCTCATGCAAGCAGTGCCTTGCCATACCCGATGATAAAAAGTCTTTAATTACGGACGTATCAGTTTACACAGGGACTCTAATTGGACGAAGTTAAACCAAGCGTAGACTCTCTCTCTCTCTCTCTCTCTCTCTCTGTCTATCTATCTATCTCTCTCTCTCTCTTTCTCCTTGCTCTCTTACAGCTGGACTCGTTAAACATTATCCAGAGTAATACAATATGCAACGAATCCAATGGACCAATGGTGGAACACACCATAGAACCTCAGAGATTCAAAGGAACTTGAGAGATACATACACACATACACACATAAATACATATATACATAAATATATATACATACATACATACATACGTACGTACGTACGTACGTACGTACCAATTCAGTTGCCCGTACTCTAATTATACAGGGTGGTCCAAATTAACCGGATTCGATATACGTATCTTCTCTCGCGAAATATTTAAAAATTCATTGGGCGGGATCGATTGCAATGTTCAAGTGGCTGAGAGGAGAGTGATGGAAAGGTTTGGTGAGTGAGGCTGAAAGGGGAAGGAAAAATTTCGACGAATTTTTATTGGCGAACTTTCGTGATGACGAATCGAAAGGAGAATTTCATTTATTGTCCTCGTTATTATTGCTTTTCTCTTTTTTTTTTCCCGTCCTCACCCCCTTTATTTTCTCTTCTTTTTTCCTTTTCTTTTTTCTTTTTATCATTCGTATTTAGTAGAATCTTTCAAAGTGTTCCCATATCGTGGACGGTTGTGTCGTCCAACTTAACCGGATTCGATTTTTCGTATCTTCTCTTCGCGAAATATTGAAATTCGTCCAGACAAGAAGGAGGAATAGGTGGGTGTAGGGAGGAACAGGAGAGGAACAGGAGAGGAGTTTAAGGGGGTTGGGAGGGGGAACAGGGGGAGGAAATTCGAAACTTTTGTTATCGCTCGAGTAGGACCGAGGAGAACGTTTAATTTGCTGTTCTCCGAATTTGTTCTTTTTCTTATTTTCTTTTTCTTCTTTTTCTTCTTTTTGTTTTTCTTTCTTTCTTTTTTATCGATTATATTTATCAAGGTTCTCAAGGTGTCCCCCTCGCCCCTCTCCCCCCCTTTCCTCCCATAATTGGCGGTGGTCGTACTCAACCGGATTTGATTTCGCGTATCTTCTTCTCTCTCTCTCTCTCTCTCTCTTTCTCTCGCGCGCGCGCGCGCGCAAAATGTTGAAATTCATGATACCGATAGGTTAGAGGAGCCAAAGAATGTGAGGATAAGGGTAATGGAAGAGGGTAGGGGGATTGATGGTGGGAGGGGGGGGCGGGGTGAAAAGAAAAAAAAGTTCTCAAACTTTTGTTATCGTTCCGATTCGAGAGGAACGAAAGATAAACATTTAATTTATCGTCAATCTCGTATTTCTTTATCGATTATGGTTCATCAATTAAAGACTTCTCAAGGTATGTCACTCCCATAATTTTTCGACTCTAACCACCCTACCTTTTCCCATCCTACGAACGCTCGCTCACCCTCGCGCTCATTCCACTTGATGGATCCTCTTTCCACCCCCCTCTCCCCAATCCCAATCCCAATCCCAATCGCTCTTCACATTATACTGTTTTCGTATGCGACAGTATAGTTTCTTTAAAATAAGTTACTAATTATCGAGATTTTCGTATCTTAAGATCCAACGATATATAAATCTAAGGACTTCGGAGAGAGAGAGAGAGAGAGAGAGAGAGAGAGAGAGAGAGAGAGAAAGAAAAAGAGAAAAGAAAGAAAAAAGTGTATGTCGCTCGACCGAGCGTGTTCACGCGACGTCGAGAATTTCGTATGGGGGAGTAGAAGGAGAAGGAGAAGGAGGAGGAGGAGTAGGAAGAGGGTGGTGGTGGTGATGATGATGGTGATGGTGGTGGTGGTGGGACGAGGGTGCGCGGTGTAAAGGACGTGGAGGAGAAAAAGGAAAGAGAAAAGAAAAAAGGAAAGAAAAAGAAAGGAGAGAGAGAGAGAGAGAGAGAGAGAGAGAGAGAGAAAAAAGGAAGGAAGGAAGAGGGGCGGGGGGGGTGGGCGGTGGCGACGGCGTAAAAAGAACAAAAAAAAACAAATAAGGAATAAAAATAGAAAGAGGTCGATGGTATCGTATTGGGGCTCCCCTCAATATATCGATTTCTCTCTACATACCTTGATACCGTTACGAACGATCTCATGTAACTACATGGTACATTTTATACATCTATATGTATGTGTGTATATATGTTTGTGTGTGTACATATATATATATATATATATATATATATATATATATATATATGTATATACATACATACATACATACCAAGACAGAAATACCCGTTTCACGGGTGTTACATACATACGTTTGTATTTGTAATTCAGTGATAGAGGCCGATCGAACGAGAGATGAATGTCGTTTGGTTCATTAGTAATTACTGGCGGCACTTCCCCCGTCGCCGCTTTAACCCACCCCACAATACCTCACCTCACTTCTCCTCCACCTTCCTCCTTCCTCCTCCTCCAACATCTCACCTCACCCCCCACCCTACCTCACCCCAAACGATACCACCATAACACCACCACCACTATCATCATCATCAACACAGAATATAATGATGGTAATGAATATTCCATGAGATTCGGAGTCTTTTAAAAGATGTCCTTTTAAAGACACGTCCTCATACCAGATCGACGAGTATCGAAATTTCAACAGAGAGAGAGAGAGAGAGAGAGAGAGAGAGAGAGAGAGAGAGAGAGAGAGAGAGAGAGAGAGATAGAGAGATAGAGATAGAGATAGTATGAGATAAAGAAAGAGATAAAGGGAGATAAAGACATATATATATATATATATATAGAGAAAGAGAGAGAGAGAGAGAGAGAAAGAGAGAAAGAGAAATTTTTTTTTTTTTAGGACAGATTAAGGATTTCTCTTTTTCTTTTTTTTTTCTTTTTTTTTTTTACAAGATTTCAATTTCTACCGTTTGATATCTCTATTTCTCTCTTCATCGACATCTTCTCTTATTTATGTACATACATACTTACACACACACACACACACACACATATATATATATGTACGAGTATTGAGTGAATGTCGATCGATCCGAGAAGAACGGCATTCCACGTCGATCTTCTTGTTATAGATTCTCAAAATTCTTCGTTAACTTCTTACACTTTAACTTATCTTGCCAGCTTTGTATCAGATCTTTCAAAAAAAAAAAAAGGAGCGTGTTGCAACGGCGCGCAAGCAGTTTAAAAGTTGCCTGGTTTATATGCGCGTTTTAAACGTGTTTTCATGATCGCCGTTTCGTTACCTCTACGTTACGAAGTATCCATTTAACCAGAACTGTTTAATAATCTCTCGATATATAATATGATAAAAGTAACATTATTTTCGTGCGTGATTTATAATACAGGTTTGGGAAAGTGCGAAGAGGGGTAAGGGGGGAGGTGGCAAAGAGGGAGGAGAGGGGGTTTGGTGGTGGTGGTGGTGGTGGTGGTGGGAGTTTAGGTGACAGGATAAGGGGTGGGAGGAGGCTGTCAAAAATTTCCTAGAAGAACGAAAGATTTGTTCTTTATGTTACTTTTTAAAAATCAATTTTCTCGTAAGAATACGATTCGAATGAGGGAAAAAAAGAAGGGAGGGAGAAGTCGTAGTGGAGGGAGTAATAATAGTGGGAGGTAGTAAAGAAATAATAAAAGAAAAAAAGGTAGAAAGACGAGAGATCGAATTTGATATCGAATTAATTCTCCCGATTACGATTTAAAAATGTTCCTATCTGTTTTTCTTTGGAAAACATTTTTGAATTAGTCTCATCAAAGAGAACATTTTTTATTCCACACCTCTGTTTATATATATATATATATATATATATATATATTTTTTTTTCTTTTTCTTCTTCATTTTTTTCCGATCATCCCTTTTTTTATTCTTTCTTTGGTTTTTTCTTTTTTTTTTTTTTCCTTTTTTTTTTTTTCTTTCCTACACGAATTTTCTTTGATATTAATAAATTTGAATGGTTTAAATAAATTATCTCGATAAATAATTAATTTCCAATGAATTTTTTAGCCCACGAATTTTTCTCTCTCTCTCTCTCTCTCTCTCTTTCTTTCTTTCTTTCTTTCTTTCTTTCTTTCTTTCTTTGTTGAAATATCCAAGACACTTTTCACCAATCGCCCAATAATTTATACGCGATTACGTCCGAGCAAAAGTAGTTTTACCACTTTGGAGATTCAATAATAAGAAGAAGAAGAAGAAGAAGAAGAAAAAAGAAAAAAGAAAAAAAAAAAAAAAGGAAAAAAGAAAAAGAAAGAAAAATGAGAAAAGAAGTGAGAAAATTGAAGAAAAAGAAAAGTTGAAGATCCATCGCTATCGAATTATAATTGGATCGATTGAAAATAATTATTATTACTACGTGTTATTAATGACAATAAGTATGATTTATAAAAGAAAAAAAAAGAAAAGAAAAAAAAAGAAAAGAAAAAAAAAAAAAGAGAAATATCCTCGTGATATTATGAATTAGTTGATTAATCTTTTGTTAAACATAATACGAGGATTATTGACGAACGTAAAAAAAAAAAAAAAAAAAGAAAAAAAAGAAAAATTTTCTAAAGTATCCCTTCGATATGTGGATATTAAATGTTGTTATCGGATTTATATAAAATGGACGATTCCATTACGTGGACCGTAATGTTTTGCGTTAATTATTAAAAAGGAAAAAAGAGAGGAAGGTAGGAACGAAAGGAAGAGAAAAATCAGAACAAAAAAAAAAAAAAAAAAAGGAAAAAAGAAAAAGAGAAAAAAAAAGAAGAAAGAAAGAAAGAAAGAAAGGACGAGAGAAAAGGAAGAAAAGAAAAAGGATTAGAAAAGTAATAGAAAGAGAACGGATATAATAAAAGTCGAAGCGAACTGTGCGTGAAACGATGCAGGGACTCAATTAGAGCCGCTGACGTTCGTTAACAGGAGGAGGTCGTTAATTGCACTTTGCCGTGATGCACTCGCATCCGACTTGCAGCAGGTATGTACGTTGTACATACATCTATGTATATACCTGCGTGTTCAATATATATATATATATATATATATATATATATATATGTACATACATATACGTCGAGAAAAATGTCTCGACTTGTATATACTTAAATACGAACGATACATCTTCAAGAGTGAGAATCTTTCTTCGAGGTAAACTTCTTTCGTTACAGATTAAAAGAAAAGAAAGGAAAAAAAAAAGAAGAAGAAGAAGAAAAAAAAGAAAAAAAGAAAAAAGGGAAAACAAAAGAAGAATAAAAAAAAAAAAAAAACAAAGCAAAACAGAAGAAAAGAAACGAAAGTGGCGGATCGATTGATCGATCTTCTCCGTGTCATATGATATAGCGGGAAAAAAAAAAAAAAAAAAAAAAAAAGAAAAAGAAAAAGGAAGAAAAGAAAAGCAAAAGAAAATATCATAATCCTTCATACATTTGCTTTATCATCGATTTTAACAATTTCCGCGAGATGTATGTTTTTCATCAAGCCTCGTAAATAATCATTGTTATTACTTATATATTTCTATACATTATCTTTTCAACCTCCCTCCCCAAACCCCCCCGCTCTCCCCCCCCCCGCCTCCACCGCCGCACGTTTTTTTTTCTTTTATTTCTCTTTTTTTCACCCCATTTTTTTTCTTTCTTTTTTTCTTTTTTTTTTATTGAACGAGAAGGATCTCTCCACACCTATAAAATGGTATCATTGATCTTCAACGATACAGCTAAGATCGATTTACATATACATATTTTCAAACTAAATCACGTTGAATCTTTTACCTATACAGGGTGTCTCATTTCAAACTAACTGATCGGATATCTCTCAATATATCCATTGTCATTGCGAACAATCAATATCGGTAAGAAAGTTGTCGATAATAAAAATACGAATCGAACGAATTACTTAAACTAATATCGTTCAATCGACGTTAGATCGATTTATGACGTTTAACGAAGTTTAACAAACATTAGAATCGCAAATGAATACGATGATCAATAATATTTTCAATAATAAATATCGAATACAATTCATTGATTATAAGTTAATAAATATCTTCGAATACGTTTCAATGTGATCTTTATATATTTCTTCTTTTTTATTTTTCCTTCTTAATTTATCTTCATTCGTACGTAGAAAATTGGTAGAATCATATAGAAGAGAACGATGTTAACTTTCAATCACGTAGTATGAAACATTATCTCGATTATTGAATAAAGTTAATGTCATTTTAAAGATCCAATAACTCGACGTGATGTCAATTAAATGATTACATCGTATGTACTCGTTTGATTCGTATCGACTTTATCTACAACTTTTCTTTCAAATATTTTTCAATAAAATCAATGAGATCGAATGTATATATATATATATATATATATATATTTGATGATATCGTTTAAAATGAGTCACCCTGTATAATAATATTAACATACACAACCATAAAACGAAGTAGGCTATTGTAATTTATCGCACGCTCGACACATTAATCTTATATATATATATACACATTTATATATATATATATATATATATATATATATATATATATATATCATGCTCGTTAATACGCGGTATGCCGAAAGAGGGAAGAGCGAGGGCTGAGGGGGTTGAGAGGGAGAGGGGATGAGAAGACATCGAACTGGATTTCTTCGTTTCTCTTGTTCCTTTCGTATCGTCCTAAGAAGAGGAACTCATTTACCTCGATTATAATGATCGAAGAGTGGATGAATATAGATCGATGATGATCTATATACCTATATATGTACATACATATATATAAATATATATGTATATATATATATATATATATATATATATATATATATATATATATATAAGATAGTATCTCAAAGTTTATGTAGCTTCCAGAAACGATGTCAACGTTTGCCAACTTCGTAGAAAAGTAACTGTGCTGGTACTTGATCTCGGCCATCTTAATTTTCTTTATCTTTTCCTCATTTTCCTTTTTTTCCATTTTCTTTTTTCCTTCTACTTTTTCTTTTTTTTTTTTTTTTTCTTCTTTCTTTTTTTTTCAAAAAGTTATTCCTCTCTCATTCCTCCTCTCCTTACTTCTTTCTTTCTCTCTACATAATTCTCCCCTTAATCCGTCTCCCCATCTCTCTCCCTTCCTCACTCCACCCCTCCACCCCACCACACCTTCCTCCCTCCCCACGCATATCTCGCCACCACCCTCCTTCTTCACTCCACCTCCCTTTTTTTGAGCTCCGACCGATAGGGAAATTACTCTGAGAATTAATTAACAGTTCGATCGAGCGATCGATCAAAGAGAAAATCAGAGTTCAATATATTTTCTATGTGGATAATATAACGTGAAAGCTGTATCGTTTTAAAGAGAAAGAAGGACGAAGAGAGAGAGAGAGAGAGAGAGAAAGAGAGAGAGAGAGAGAGAGAGAGCATGCATTACATGGCTGCTAATGGATAACTTATGCGTTCTATTTTATATGCTCTTGATGTAGGATCAAAAATGTAGGAAGTAGTTAAGGAAAATTGTATTCATTGCTTTCTTTATTTTTTCTTTTCTTCTTTTTTTTTTGTTTTCTTTTTTTCTAAACAAATCACGTGACGGTATATAATGTATTAGTTATATATATATATATATATATATATATATATATATGTATGTATATGTATTGTAAATATAATTATAATGATAATTCGTATTACATAAAATTGTATAATAAATAAAGGTTATCATTGAAAAATATATTATCATAAATATGATTTATATATTACGATATACTTTTCGATATATATATATATATGTATATGTATATAAGTACGTATAGATATTAATATCGATGAAAATAAAAATAATAATAATAATAATAATAATAATAATAATAATAATAATAATAATAATAATGATATTTATGATGCATTATGGTCGAGCGTTAATGTCCCTTCCGAGAACTTGCAATTTTGCAAGATCTGATAGGATAAAAAAGATAAAAGAAAAACGAAAAAGAGAATGGAAAAAAAGAAAATAAAGATCAATCTCCAAAATGAATCTCCCGAAGGAATAGTCTATTAATTGATTTTTTAAAATTACCCTTGAAAATATCAAGGTGTTTCAGGCTAAAGTATCAAACCATTTATTATATCATATATATATCATATATATATATATATATATATATATATATATTACATATTACATATTTATAAGTGTACTGGTAAAAAAAAAATATATTTTTTCATTACATATACATATACATATACATATACATACACATACACATATACATATACATATACATATACATATATATACTTCTTTCGACTATACATAAAGGTTATCGTAAAATCTCTATAAAGCCGTGAACAGGAATCGTGTAACTTGATTTCAATAAGACATGCAATCATGTTGCCCACCTCCCTTTAGAAATCGTGCCGCACCGATTAGCGAGCATCCCTTTCTTCTTTTAAGATCGGTTGGTACTCTTGGTACTCTCTTCAGAGTAATATGGATATCTCTCTCTCTCTCTCTCTTTTTCACTCTCTCTCTCTCTCTCTCTCTTACTCTCTTTTGATCGTAATAATACCTTCGGTGGAGATCCTATCATCATCGATTTTCCAACCAGATGGTAGGGATAACTAACAACAGCAGCCTGGATTCTACCTTGGCAAAGCACGATTATTTCTACCTAATTGTGCTTAGAACAGCTTGTTATCTCTCTCTCTCTCTCTCTCTCTCTTTCTCTTTCTCATTCTCTCTCTCTCTCTCTCTGTCTTTCTTTATCATCATAGAAAAAAAGAAAAAAAAAGGAGAAAGATAAGTACTTGGCTTTAAACGTACCGCTGAGTTTTACTACCTCTCTCTCTCTCTCTCTCTTTCTCTTTCTCTTTCACTGACACATACACGCATACAAACGTACGTACGCACTATACTGAACGCGCTAACTTTCATTTTCTCTCTCTTTCTCTCTCTCTCTCTCTCTCTTACACACACTCTCTCTTCGTCTATAACAAGGGCGATTTCTCATTGTAAGCACGCGCGTTATCTTGCCATCCGCCATTTTTACGGAGCTTCTTCTTTTAATGGTCTCCACTTAAGCTCGATCCAAGAGAAAGAGAAAGAGAGAAAAAGAGAGAGAGAGAGAGAGTTCCTTGAGAATGTAACATCGTATTACGACACCAGAGTTAACGATTCTTCTTTCTTCTTTCCTTCCCCTTCTCCTCCTTCTTCTTCTTCTTCCTCTTCTTCTTCTTCTTCTTCCTCTTCTTCTTCTTCTTATTCTTATCCTTCTTCTTATATCTCTTATTCTTATTTCTCTTCAACTATACCGATCGCTTTACTTTCACGAATCGGATTTATCTCGTTCAAGGATATCCTTGAACGTAATAAAACTAACGACTGTTAAATCCTCTTCCTTCCTTTTTTTTTTTTGTTTCTTTTGTTTTTCCTCACCTTCCTTCCCCGAACAAAATATATATATATATATATATATATATATATATATATCTCGATAAAATATTATAACTAATAAATATATTAAATTCTTTCGTCTCTAATCTATTGGGTCTAACGTTGTAGAAGATTAAAAGTTACTAGATTGAATGGCAAAAAAGTTCCTAGATCTAAATGGTAAGGGAAAAGGGGGAGAAAAAAGATATTAGGTTGGAAACCATGAAACGGGCGTTGAATGAAAATAAAAATAAAACTAAACAAAAACGCCCATTTCATAGTTTCCAACCTAATACTTATATATTAGGTTGGAAACCACGAAATCGACGTTGAATGAAAATAAAAGAAAAACTAAACAAAAACGTCCGTTTCATAGTTTCCAACATAATACTTATATATTAAGTTGGAAACCATGAAATGAACGTTGAATGAAAATAAAAGAAAAACTAAACAAAAACGCCCGTTTCATAGTTTCCAACCTAATACTTATATATTAAGTTGGAAACCATGAAATGGACGTTGAATGAAAATAAAAGAAAAACTAAACAAAAACGTCCGTTTCATAGTTTCCAACCTAATACTTATATATTAGGTTGGAAACCATGAAATGGCCATTGAATGAAAATAAAAGAAAAACTAAACAAAAACGTCCGTTTCATAGTTTCCAACCTAATACTTATATATTAGGTTGGAAACCATGAAATGGACGTTGAATGAAAATAAAAGAAAAACTAAACAAAAACGCCCGTTTCATAGTTTCCAACCTAATACTTATATATTAGGTTGGAAACCATGAAACGGGCATTGAATGAAAATAAAAACAAAAGTAAACAAAAACGCCCGTTTCATAGTTTCCAACCAAATAATTAATAAATCGATCAAAATTTTTGCTCGATGTTAAATTGAGAATTTTATTAAATAGGAAAGATGATGTTGTTTAAGTTAAATGGATCAAAAATTCTCTAAAAAGAAAAGGATTGAATTGATCTCGATTCGAAGACGAAGAAAGAAAGAAAGAAAATAATAATAATAATAATAATAATAATAATAATAATAATAATAAAAAGAAGAAGAATATCTAGGAACATCATTCAAAATGTCATACAACTCTGTGCAACGAAGATAAATCGATCGAATTGTCAATATGTTCTGATAAGATCTCCTTTATCGAATAAAAAGATCTTTCAAGAGATCGTTACCACTATTGAGATATTATTTTTCTCGTTTCTTTCATTAATTCAAAAAATCAATATCAAATTCTATTGAAAATAATATTGAGAGAAAGAGAGATTGAATTAATATCTTCAAATTCAGATGTCGTTCGTCTTGCACGAAGATCTATGGATCTTTTTCTCTTAACGGAGATAAAAGGAGTCGAGATTTTTGCGTGCGTGTAAAAAAGAAACAAAAAAGAAACAAAAAAGAAAAAAAAAGAAAAAAGTAAAAAGAAGACCAGAAAAAAAGAAAAAAGAAGATGGACACAAGACGATCCTTTGCACAAGGATTGGTTTCTCTCTGGCTTCGTATAATTTTTTTGCTCTTTTTTCTTTTCTTTTTTTTTTTTTGTTTTTTGATTCTATTTCTTTCTCTCTATTGTCGCTAAAGAAATTTATTTACCGACGAGAGAAAGAAAGAGAGAGAGAGACTATAATAGGGTGGGACCAATAACATTGATCATCTACCAAAATGTCTGCGTTTCTTTTTTTTTCGTTTCTTTTTTTTTTCTTTTCTTTTCTTTTCTTTACTTTTATTTTCTTTTTATTTTGAAAACTACGAAGATAACAACTTTATAAACGAAAGTCTATTAGTCGTCGGGGCTATATAATGTCGAAGTAATAATCTTTTCATTTTTTTTTAATTCTTTTTTCTTTTTTCTTTTTTTTTTTTTCTTTTTTTTGATTTTTTTTTTTTTAGTCGTTCGTAGATGCAGCAACATAGTGTTAAGGACGTATAATGCTGTGATTTCTTCTGTTTTTTTTTTTTTCTTTTATCCCTACATCGATCCGATCGCGTCGTTCGACGTTTTCTGTACAAAACGAAAAAAAGAAAAAAAAAAGAAAAAAAAAAGAGAAGGAAAAAAAAAAGAAAAAATCAAACGCAAATATTTACGTCGACGTATAATTAGATTGAAGTTTTTGATTATGGATTAACAAAGAAAATATTTTCATTGTAATAGTTTGTAATTACTAATGATAATGCATCGATGTAAACGTATGACCAATCGTTAAATATAGTAAGATTAATATTAAATAGTAATCGTAAGGGATTTGATGGTATCTTATGTTACTTTAGTACCATAATATTCGCGCTTCCATAAAGGGTAATAATAATGGTTGTAAGGTAAAAGAGAGGTTAAGGGAGAGTAGGTTGAGAGAGAAAGAGAGAGAGAGAGAGAGAGTAAAACCATCGGAATAAACGCAATGTAAGCGCGGAATAATGGTGTAAGCTAAATGCGGAATGAACGGTTTAAGGTAACAGCCATATAACGATGTAAAGTAAACTCACTTGGTTATAATGATGTAAAGTAAATGATGAAATAATGATGTCAAACGTTGAATATAATCTCTATACCAAACTTTTGCCATAAGTTTTATTATATAGAGAGAGAAAAAAAAAGGGAGAAAAAGAAAGAAAGAAAGAAAGAAAGGATATTTTTAAGATGATCAAAATTATTACCTATATACGTATATATATATATATATATATATATATATATATATATATATACTTACATATGTATAATATATTATGGACATCATAATTTCGATCGGTATATAACTATATGTTAAGCCTGGGTATCTTTTTTTTCTTTTCTTCTTCTTTTTCCTTTGTTGTTATTCCTCTCTTGTTTTTTTTTTTCTTTATTTTTGTTTCGTTCATTCTCTTTTTTTTTTTTTTTATTATTACCTCTAACCTTATTCATTTCTCGTAACATAGTATGTATATATATATATATATATATATTTATTTATTCTTTTTGCAGCGATTTTTCAAAGGACTTCGGTGTCGAGAGGTCAACTGAGAATCCAGGGTGTCGCGACTTGCCTTTACCTCTGCATGGATTCCTGCGGTCTGCTTTATGGCTCGGTAAGTGAAGTCAAGTCCATTGAAAAAGTTGCTCTTTAACTTGGCGACAAGAAAAATTCTTCCCGATTATGGTCTGTTCCACCAACAGTCAACTATTTATCAACATTCCACATGAGGGAAAATCGTTTGCCACGCGACATGTATCTCTTTCTCCGTCTATCCACTTTTCTTACTATTTCTCTTTCTCTCTCTCTCTCTCTCTCTCTCTCTCTCTCTCTTTCTCTCTATCTCCTCCTCTTTCTCTGTTTACCTCCTCCTATGGTCTTTTTCTTTTTTTGGTCTTCTCTTTTTCCCTTTTATCCAACCATATCCAGATATACGTGTACACTGTTGTCGTCGTTTCGAAAAAAAAAAAAAAAAAAAAAAAAAAAAACTTACATACATAGTATTGAAAAAATTACACGATTAACCTTAAACTCTTTGAATGAATGGAGTTGTCCCTAAGATCTATTACCGTAATTCCAATGTTATATACCTCATTTCTGTCTGCTGTTATTGACTGCTGTTTTGAAATGTGAAAAGGAAAGGAAGAGAGAGAAAAAAAATAAAAAAATAAAAGAGGAAAATTTTTAAGTTAACCAATCATAAACACACGCGCACACGCGCGTACCTCCCTTCTCTCCTCTCGCAAAGAAAGAAAAAAAAAAAAAAAAAAAGAAAGAAGAAAAAATAAAAGAAGAAGAAAAAAAAACATGACTACACCTACTTACGTTTTCACCTTATATACTTAAGTGCTGACAACCAAGAAAGTGTTGTTGATTTGCTTTCAATATGGGAATATGATGAGTGACGACTAAAGTTGTATTTTTATTTCTTCCTTTTCTTTCTCTCTCTCTCTCTCTCTCTCTCTCTCTCTCTCCCTCTCTCTCTTTCTTTCTTTTTCTTTTCTCGTTTCTTTCTTTCTTTTTTCTTCTTACTTTCGTTTCTTGAAACTTCTTTACAATCCGAGAATGGAATTTCAATTACAATATAGAACGAATTATCATAATGTATATATATATATATACATATTTTTCTGTTTTTGTATATATATATATATATATATATATATATATATATGTATGTATATATGTAATAAATGATCCGATCGTGTACGATCGTACGAGTAATAATACTTAAACGATAATAATAATGAAAAAAATATGATCGATTCGTGACAACGTGAGAAATTAATTTTATTAAATAATATAACTAAATAATAATTTTAATACGTAGAAATGAATGAAAATAAGGATTGAAGTTTTGATCAAAGCCATTAATACATGTTTCTTTCTTTTTCTTTTTCTCTCCCCTTCTCCCACTCACCCTGCCTTCTCATCTTTTAAATATTCGCAAAAATTTATCATACAGTACGCTTGCAGTATTATTTTTCTCGTTTTTTAAAAGATACGACGAAAGGAAAAAAATATATTTTACATTTGTTAAGCCGCAAAATATATTTCAAAGAACATATTCGAAGATAAAAGAGTATCCCTATCTCTTTCTCTCTCTCTCTCTCTCATTCTCTCTCTTCTTTTTTCTTAACTCACTCGTTCACTCACTCACTGGATAGAGTTGTAAAGTTGGTATACAAGTTCAATGGTGTAAGGATCGTATTCTCTTCTTTTATGGAAAAGAAAAAGACGGAATGTATTGGATCAGCATGTGTAGTTTCTCTTCGTTCAATCCCACCCCACCACAACCCCATCCCACCTCAACTCCACCCCACCTCAGTCCATTCTATCCTACCCTACGTCGCAGCATTCGAACTCTTCCTTCACCCCTTTTCTCCATTCCTCAACTCTTCCCTCTGACTCCCCTTATATCCAATAGGACTCGTTATACCCTCCCTCTCCCCGCATCCCTATATCCACCATCGAAAACCCATCGAACCTACTACGCATTTGAAACTCTCTCCCTGGTATCTTTGGTCTCTGTCCTTCTCCTCCTCCTCCTCCTCCACATCCTTCTACTTCTCCTCCACCTCCACCTTCTTCTCCTCCACCTCCTCCTCCTCCTCCTCCTCCTCCTCCTCTTCCTCTTCTTCTTCTTCTTTCTCTTTTTTTCTTCCTAAACCAACTCTTCTTCGCTTCCTTTATGGTATTCGAAGGAACTTGGTTACTTTTTTCGGTACGACTGCTCCATTATTCATACAATTAAGCATCCTTCGCCTCAAATATCGCGATTCCGGCTCTTCGTACAACCCTATATATATGTATATATATATATATATATATATATATATATATATATGTAGTATGTGTATGCATGTGTGTATAAATATATATAAGTATGTATGTATGTATGTTCTATCTCTGTCTCTCTCTATCACTCTATGTCTTTCTGTATGTCTGTCTTTCTCTTTCTTTCTTTTCGTCTTAAAAAAGATTCGATCGAGCCCCATCAATAAAATCCGAATATCTACCGGTGTCGATATTTATGAACGACTAATGTGGAAGACAATCATTCGATGATCGATAGAATTGATCAATAAAAAAGCAACTTTATATATATATATATACATATATATGTGTATATATATGTGTATGTTTGTATATATAAATTATATTATGGGAAAAATTTGTAATATTATTTATATTATATTTATATATATATATATATACATATAACTATAATGATATAAATAATACTATAAATTGTTTACATGGTGTAATTAATTTTTTCAAACATACTATTATTATTATTATTATTATTATCATCATTATTATTATTATTATTATTATTATTGTTAAAGAGTAATTAATTCTTTCATTATAAACAAATATATGGATATATATATATATATATAAAGTGTATGTATGTATAATGAAGTAATTAACCCTGACACCAATTGATAAGTATTTGATAATAAAGAATTTGAAATTGAGTTAGATGATACCTAACAAGTCTAATGATATGATCTTTTAAAAGAGAGATGGCAGGCGGTTTGAAGGTGTTAAAAGATATCGATTCATCTCCCTTTCATCGAGATCTGTCAAGAGTCGAATGATGACTTGTCTCGTTTGATATTTATCTTCTTTAAAAATATACATACACGCACACACATACACGCAAACATATTTACATAAATATACATATAATTAAAAAAAAAAATTATATATATATATATATATATATATATATATATATATATATATAGTTATATATATTATAAATATATTAATTACATTAAAGCTAAACAATTATATCATATTATTATAAATAACTTTATTAATTTCACATAAATAATTAAATTAGTATTTTACGTGATCTATAATTAATCTTAACAAAATTAAAATTGTCAAGTATTGAATCAATAATTGAAAAAGAAGGGGGGAAAAAAAATAATTATTAATTTTCAAATATATAATAAAATAACGTATGATTAATTAATATTATAAATGACAAAATGATATCAAAGGTTATTTGTTAAATACATAAATAATTTACTTATACGTCTACATACATACATACATACATACATACATACATACATATATATATATATACATATGTAGGTACGTATGTACATAAGGATTACGTATATCCATATATACTCTATGTATAATATTATAATTGCCTTATTATATATTACAGAATATAGTAATTATATATCATATGTCATAAACGATATGTTCCTAATAAAATTTATTATTAATTCGAAGGTATGAAAAGATAATACGCAAAAATAAAATAAATAAATAAATAAATAATATGTATCGAAACATTCACCTCTATAATGAGACTCCATAGAGAATTATTATCATTATCATTATCATTATTATTATTTGACGATAAATTATAAATAAACATTTCATCAGATTCCTTTTCTTTTTCTCTTTGCGTTATGAAAACCTTCATCGTGTTAATAGGCGATACAGAGTGACAGAGACATATATATATTTATATATATATATATATATATATATATATATATATATATAGAGAGAGAGAGAGAGGGAATAAAATAAACAGATAAAAAGAAAAAGATAGATAAACGATAATAAAAGAAGCATATAAAAATTAAAAAAGTGTATGATAGTTGGGGTTGCCCGAGACTTAGATGAGTTGATAGGGAAGAGATGAGGTGGTCAACTGGTAATTGGGGGAATGGGGTGGAAAGATACGATGTGTATGGGAGGGAGATAGGAGAAAGAGAAGATGAGGTAAAGAGAGTGAGACAGAGAGAGAGAGAGAGAGAGAGAGAGAGAGAGAGAGGAGGAAAATAATATGGAATGCGAAGAACTCGGCAGTCGATCGGTTTACAAGACTCGATAGGTACTACCATACATATGTATTTATGTATATATACATATTTAAAGATATATATATATATATATATATATATATATATATATATAGAGAGAGAGAGAGAGAGAGAAAGAGACATGTAGCGAGAAAGCGAACGGTCTGATTATCCGCCTTACGATAGATGCAAATGGAGCACTTACACTCGAACGGAAGTTCTCCGGTTAGGTATTACGTTATATCGAGAATAGATCCGAAGGTCGTTCGAATGCCATGAGCGTCGTCCCTCCGGCGACATATACGTACATATATATATATATGTGTGTGTGTGTGTGTGTGTGTATGTATATTTATATACTCTTTATCTCTATTTCTATCTCTGTCTCTCTGTCTCTGCTTGTTCTTGTCAATATGTATGTGTCCATATGTGTGTGCCATTCTTTTTTTTCTTTTCTTTTTTTACTTTTTTCATATCCCCATAAACCGAGTGGACCATAATAGTCCATCTTACTTCTTCTCTCCTTTTTCTTACTTTACTTTCTTTTCTTCGTTCTTAACAGGTTCGAACTAAAAGATGTAAATAAATATATATATATATATATATGTGTGTGTGTGTGTGTGTGTGTGTATGTATGTATGTATGTATGTATATGTTTACTTGACGACATGATCCTACTTCATGGTATTAGTCGTAACGCGTGCCCGATCGATCTATCGATTGATCGATCGATCGAGCGAACGAGCGAGCTAACGAACGATCATCGTTCATAACCAATCCGATCGATATTTAAGGATCATAGCGATCTCGATCTCCAATGATTTTTAAATAATCTATTATTAATGGATAAGTTTCGAAAAGGATAGAAAAAAGATAAAAAGAAAGAGAAGAAAAAGGATTAAGGAAAAAAATGTTTAATCGCATTATAACTTTCCACATCGTTTACTTCTTTTTACATATATATATATATATATATATATATATATATATATATATATATATTCTTATATATTCGATAAACGGGATTATTTCTTACTCCGTACGTTTTATTTGTTTCTACTTCTGTCTTTTTCTTTTTTTTTTCCTTTTCGTTTATCTTTTCTTTTTTCTTCTTTTTTCTTTCTTTTTTTTTTCTTTTTTATTATTTATCCGAACACGATTATAAATTTCAAACGAGTTACAAATGGCTCAAGCTAGTTTCCTTTATATACGAGTTTCTCTCCGAAAGAGAAAGAGAGAGAAAGAGAGAGAGAGAGAGAGAGAGAGAGAGAGAGAGAGAAAAAGAGTGTGAAAAAGAGAGAGAAAGAAAGAGAGAGGTAGAGAGAGAATTAATTGAAAGTTAGCATCGATGCGCGTGGGCTTAGCAGATAAAGTTGATTAAGTCGTAGTAAGCGATCTTGAAATCTTATTACGATAGAAATTTGTTGTGCTCGTGTTATAATAATACAGACCTGCTTTAACTCATAGACTCGTACTCTCCTATATATGTATAAATATATATATATATATATATATATATATATATATGTGTGTGTGTGTGTGTGTGTGTGTGTGTGTGTGTGTGTGTGTGTGTGTGTGTGTATAGGAGGAGTGACGGTGGGAGGAGGAGAGGAGGGAGAGTGACGTGTTCGTTGGAATTTAACTAGACGTGATTTCAAAATTCGTGCTAGTTCTTTTTTTTTTTTTTTCTTTTTTTTTTCGGGCTTATATTAATTTTTAGTAGGACAAAGTTAACTAATACTACTACTATTATTATTGTTGTTATTATTATTATTATTATTATTATTATTATTATTATTATTATTACTAAATATAACTGTTGTTACATTATCGCAGAGTTTGTTGATATGTGTGAGTATTCTCGATTTGTAAAAAGCGGGAGAAAAAAAAAGCAAAAGAAAAAAAGAAAAAAAAAAAAAAACATTGATTAATAAATTAATATCGAAAGAAAGGGATTTCGTACTGATCGTTTATTTCTTTATTATTGTTTTCTTTTTTTTTTCCAATGATTTGTACGAATTAAATGGGAAAGGTAAAAATGAAAGGAGGAAAAGGGAAGAAATAAGAAACGTCAATTTTGTTGTTTCTTTCTTTTTCCCTTACAGGACTTTCTTACAGGACTCTTTTTTTTTTCTCATAGGATTTTTTTCTTTTTTTTTTTTTTCTATTCATGCAGACAAAAATCTCGAAAATATTATTTTACGATAATTCGTGAGAATGTTTTTTTTTTTTTTTTTTTTTTTCCTTTTTAATCAGAATAAATAATCCAATAAATAATCATTATCGGTGGGACTCAAAAAAGAAAAGAAAAAAAAGAAAAAAAAGAATAAAAGGAAAACAAAAAAAGAAAAAGAAAAAGAAAAAGAAAAAGATCTCTCCAAGGAGAAAGGGGCGGGGGGCGGGGGCCGGGGGAGGGGGGGAAGGAAAAGAAAAGTAAGGAAGGAAGAAAAATCAATTGGAATGAATTCGAAACGAGAGATGATAATAACGTGTTCGAATTCCATGATCCAATTGGACTTTCGGCTAAAACGTTTTCGTTCTAAAGAAGATCTCATTGGTCAGCTTAAAAATAAACAGAGAGCAAACAACCAACAAACCGCGTCTGCTCTCTTGCGTCCTCTTGTTAGCTGTGTTACGTTCACGTAAATCAGTTTCCATGGAAGCTCACCCGAAAAAGAAACGGGAATCCGTTGGTGCCTGGTCGGTCTCGTACCAAAAGATAAGATCTCATATCTTCTATCTCTCGCTCTCTCTCTCTCTCTCTCTCTCTCTCTCTCTCTCCCTCTCTATCTCACACAAACACACACACACATATACATACGTACTAATACTCTCTTTCAAAAGAGGACAGAAAGAGACAGTAAGTCTCTTCTTTCCTCGTCAATGACTTTTCGCCAAAGGAAAGGAATGGAAAGGAAAGGAGCGCGCGCGTTGGACCGGCTAATTATCTTAAATACTTAATTTGTACTCGGGTAGGAAAAGGATTCGAAAAAGAGATTTCTTTTACTCAGCCTCGCCCATCCCCCTGACCCCTCTCCCCCGCCCCCACCTCATCCCACCAAATGATTTTAAATCTTTCTCTCTCTGTCTCTCTTTCTCTTTCTCTTTCGTTCGTTCGTCCGTTCGTTCGTTCTGTCTCTCTTTCTCTCTCTCTTTTCTTTTTTTTTTCTCTTTCTTTTTACTCTCTCGGCTTCATCAAAGAACGATCGCCCGGTATAGTTAGTTAAGTTGAATTTGAAATCGCATCGGTTTCGATATAACCGGTATAAAGCCTTAAACGGGACCAATCGGATTAGATAAAATGTTCCTCGCGCGCCCTTTTAATTACACCTACACAAGTACGAGGATTTATTCATGCGACTAATTTTTTTTTTTTTCCGACTTCCTGTTTCTTATTTCTTTCTTTTTCTATCTTTAACTTTTCTTTCCTTTCTTCTTTTTCCTTTTTTTACTTTTTTACTTGCTCCCTTTCTTTCTTTCTTTCTTTCTTTCTTTCTTTCTTGCTTAATCGCTTTTATCTTCTTAATTTTCTTTTCTTTTCTTTTTTTTTCTGGTTTTTCTTTTTTGTTCCTTTTTTCTTTCTTTTTTTTTTTTCAAAAGTTTCAAAACATAAATCTTATGTCCTCTGTGACGACATTATCCTTTCGATATTCTTCGAGAAAATGATAAACGCAAGAAAATAAAATATTAATGTATTATTATATGTGTGAGATGAGAATCACTGTATGCGTCAAATTCTATGTTATCTTCTGAAAAAAAAAAATTTATGTGTATATATATATATATATGTGTGTGTGTGTGTGTGTGTGTGTGTGTAAATAAAAAAAAATAAACGTATGAAGTAAAGAGAATTGATTTGGACGATGAGTCGAGGAAATTTGAAAATTTTTCAATCACTGCATTTGAAACTTGAGAACCACTGCGACTGTTCGAATGCTATCCCTATCTCCTCAGAATAAAAAATAAAAAAAAAAAAAAATATATATATATATATATACACATATACATATCTACATAAATACGTACGTACATACATACATACATATATATATATATATGCATACAAATAAAAAATAATATATAAAATAATATAAAATGTATATAAAAATAATTAAAAAGAAAAAAAGAGAAAGGAGAAAAAAAAAAAAAAGAAAGTTAAAGGATTCTGAATCAAGGATTCGATCGCGTTTTCTCCTTAAAACATGAGAATCGTTGTATCTGTTAAATTCGATAGATCTGATAGAAAAATTTTAATACCATTAAATGTAATATCCCTTTAGATAACCTTGAAACGATCGTGTTAATTCGCATGTCACACAAGTGTCTTTAATGGTCTTTCTTCTTTCATTCATTTTTTTGTTTTTTCTACCTCAGGAAAAAGAAGAAAGATAACATATATAAATATATATATATATATATATATAGACATATACATAACATATATAACATACATACGTATACATAGATAGAAAGAGAAAGTGAAAGTCGAAGAAGTGGAACTCTAAGGATGGTCAAACAACATGAGCAGTTAAATCCACCCACTCGATCGATAAATAGACCTGGTTACTACGGTGTCCCTTGATGATCCGTGATTTCCTTGAGACCCCAGAGTGCCCTGGAGTTTATCGCGAGAAGGAAGTAGACGTATATAAATTAAAGAACTTGGAGATAGGGAAACGTTGTTTAACAAGGTTAGCCCCGGCACTGATCGGACGAACGAACGAACGAACGAACGAACGAACGAAGGAACGAAGGAACGAACGAACGAACGAACGAAT
>NC_140833.1:2155000-2160000 GCF_050613455.1 Vespa mandarinia | reverse complement strand
TGTATGGTAGTATGTGTTCCTCTATATAATCCCGCTTCTAAAGCAAGCCTATAAGCTATTAATTTGCTAATTCGATTAGTTCTCTCCCCCCCCTCTCTCTCTCTCTCTCTCTTTCTCTCTTTCTCTGTCTGTCTCTCTGTCTTTTTATCTATCTAATAGCCGGCGGTTTGTCGGTAACCTCTATCGGCACTGAACGATTAGGCACCCGTAAATCCTTTAAATTTCCGTGTCATTTCATTTGCCAATGACCGATCGTATATCTCTAATTTGCTTCTCATTTATATACGTATACATACATATGTACATATATATATATATATATATATATATATATGCATAGGAGCTGAGGAATGAGGAGCGAAGTTGCTAACGTGTTGCTTTCTTATTTTTTTTTTTTCTTTTTTTCTTCTTTTTTTCTTTTATTTCTTCCATTTCCCTAACCCACCCCCCCCCCGGCCTACCACTATTATTTCTTATTCTAACTCTTACTCTTATTCTTCATAGTCAAGATAATATTCATTCGTATAATTCGTTTAATGAGAAAACCAACCAACCAACCAACCCAACGAACCAACCTTATTAGACCTTACAAACAAAATTCTTTTCAACTATTCTACGACTTTATAATAATCATAAAAATTAACAACAATAACGACAATAATAATAACAACAACAATAACAGTAACAACAAAAGCCAGAGTAGATTTTAAATTCATTCGTTATTCCATAACTTCCCTTCTAATTATTACCATAGACTTGATTATATGCCTCGTTAATAGCGTGAGAATAGAACGGCCACACGGTTAAATATGAAAAGAATTTGATCCTATCCTAGAATATATACGTACATAAGCCTACCATAGGTATATATACATATATATATATATATATTGTTCTTTCTTCAATTATATACATTGAAATCGTTCCCTCCAATATACAGTTAGATTTTCCCTCCTTCGATATCTGAAAGTTTCGTAATTCGTTTCGATAAATTTATATGCCTACTGTAGTAGCTACTTACAAGGAAAAAAAAAAAAGGAGAGAAAAAAAAAAGAAAGAAAGAAAGAAAGAAAGAAAGAAAAGGAAAGAAGAAAAAAAAAAGAAGAGTAATTAAGACCATGAAATCGTCGTCGTAAATTATCATTTACAATATGTCCAACTAATTTCTCTTTCTCTTTCTCTCTCTCTCTCTCTCTCTCTCTCTCTCTCTGTTTCGGCATAAAAAGAAAAAAGAAAAGAAAGAAGGAGAGAAAAGAAAGAGAAAAAAAAACAAAGAAAGAGAAAAAACAATTATTTATTTTTTCATAGGATCAACCTCGTCTAAATCGAGATTACTGGAATCATTAAATCCAAGAACTTTGGAAATTATTGTTGTAGTTAAATTGATTAAATATTTCCATTGGTATATATACATGTTAGTTAAAGTATTAAGATAAACTTTATTACTATTTGCTGCAAAATTTACCGTGATATCAACTATAGCGTGACTATAACTTACGTAAGAATCGAGTTAATAGTTGGTAATAGGTTGCCGACAGTCAGGGTTGCGAAGGATCATTTAAAAAGGGTCATCGATGTTAAAGAGAACTCGGATGATGACCGAAAGATGGTAAGGGAATGGTGATGGGCTTTTGAGGATTCCATTGAAAGGGATGCAAGTGGGGAAAGAGGTAATAGCTAGAATTATGACACACAAAGAATGTTTATGAAAGAGAGAGAGAGAGAGAGAGAGAGTTGGTTGACTTTGACCTCTCTCAGAAATCGCGATTCCTTTTAACAAGCCTAAGTGCAAGGGAGATCTAATACGTGGAATACGATGTAGTTCCTAGTTTTCTTTTAAACGGTGTTCCTGTTTTCTACAATCGTTTTGTTTTCTTATGTTTCTGTCCATTTCGTTTTATATTTTTTTTTCTGTCTTTGAACAACAAAGAGGAAGAGAGAGAAAGAGAGAGAGAGAGTAAGAGAGACTCATTAGGAAGTTAATGTCGGCTGTCGACGTTTTAACCTCTTAAGGGTAAGGTTTGTGACGTTTCTCTCGTTGCAATAAACAGCAACATGTAACCGTTCATCCTTGCACTCTTGCAAGCATGTCAACTCAGACGAATCGTTTCTAAACGGAGAATCCGGACCGACATTATATTCGCTCGTATCTTTTTATTACCCTTGGGGTCTAAATGGTTTAACGTCAAAAGCTTGCCGCAAATAAGACCATCACCAACGTTTGCCATTTAGACATTTATTATAGGATTGACAATAGTCATCTTAGAATATCACGACATTTAGAACAATATTTTCAATAGTTTTCATTGTGAAAGGATTTTTTCACATTTTCAAATTATTATCGCGATTGTTTAACAACTCGAATATTTTTTAAGAGATATACAATATCAAATTTATTACGTATAAACTGGTTTATTACGACATGGAACAAATACCAGAATATACAACGGCAAATTTATTACATACATATATACATATGTGAACTATTATTGCACCTACATATATATATATATATATATATATCAATAGAATTGACACGTAATATTCAGCTTGCATAGTAGAAACGTGAATGATTTCAACGAATCACAATTACTCAAATAACTTCGCCCCGTAACATTTCTCTGGTAAAAAGTAAATATTAACACCCGGTAGTTGTAAACATTCAACATATCATTCGCAATGGTCATTTATATAGTAATCTTATATCGTGACATATTCCACCATTGAAAACGTACAAAAACGACGTGTACATATGTATTTACGTATCTCGTATATACAGGGTGGGAACAAAAGTTCCTCGATGTTTGTAGTTTTACAATCTCCAAAGGAAAATAAAAAAAGGAACAGAGAAGAAAAGAAAAAAAAAAGAAATAGAAAAACAAACGAACGAATCGTCTGAAAAATTTTACGAAAGAATGAAAGAGTGCAATATCGGATTTTTAAAAATCATCTAAGAAACATTTTTGAGTCCCGAGATTATACTATTATATATATATATATATATATATATATATAATATAAACTAATAAACAAATACGACAATATAATATATTCGTTAGCATATAAGATACATAAAGAAAGAGAGAGAGAAAGAGAGAAATCAACAAATTTCACGGATCATTTAATCCGATAAGTACTTTCAAAACTTCATATATGCATATGGCATATACCATTAATATTTTGCCACGGTAATGTTAACACGTGATGGTTTTATTCGTTTGCTCGTTGAAAAAGATCAAAAGACTACTCGAAATAAGAAAAGAGAAGAGAAGCATATCGAACGAACGCGTTCCGTTTAACAGGAAATACACTTTGAAAGGAAACGCGCCAAGTCCTCAACAGATACATATATATACATACATACATATATATATATATATATATATTTGTGTGTTGTATATGTATATATATATATATAAAAATATGTACATATACATTACATACATATAATTCCTTAGGTCCGCGGACACATTCATCTCCCTAACCCGTAGACGACAAGACAAACTGGTATGGCGATGCCTTCATTTCAACATTCCCATAAATTAGAAGTAGGAAAAACAGGGAAGTTTGTTTTGATTTCTCGGCATCGTTCTTAACCGTCAGAACCGGAACGAATTTCTCTTTGGCATTGATTCACGGATCCTCACGCAAAAATTTCCCGCCGCTTTTAATCGTTTCCTTTTCATTTTATATTAATTCACCTTTAATTGGCTCGGGTGTGTTTCGTCTCAAAATGAATTTCCCTTAAAGAAATCCATCGACCTTCCGTCAATCATTATATTATCCTTAAGTAAAAATTCTAATCGAATTGTAGGAAAGGAAGGATGTATCGAGGTGAGGTTAGATGAAGTTAGGTGAGGTTAAGCGAAGTTAGGTGAGGTTAGATGAAATGTCCATTCTCAAAGATACAACCTCCTTCTCCTCTTCCTTTCTCCGTTTCCCATCCGCCTACAATCAGTGCTACAGAGGGAAGATTTACTGAGAAAAAGAGGAAACGGTGACGACGCTCGCTAAGATATTTGGTTTCTTCGACGCGTTCAAATTAAAAATTTAATAATTCATTCGACTTCGTGGAATGAAACGAAGGTCCGTTGTTGCTTTCTCATGATGAAAGAAAGAAAAAGAAAGATATAAAGCAGTTGCATCGGCAGCAACAGGCGACAGCACAGTGTAACGGCAACGGAATAGCAACGGCAACAGCAGTAGCAACAGCAACGACAACGACAACAACAACGACAGCAACAACAACAACAACAAAAGTAAAAGCAATCTTCCCTGGAATTCATCCGTCTAAGCGAAGTTGTCCTATCCGCGTAAGGTAAAACGCATAATCCTCTGCACGTAGGTAATCCTTTCCTATCTAAGATCAAGAGGCGTCTCGTAGATCTTCCGTGTCTCTATGGGTAGTAGTAGTAGCCTTTCGCGTAAACGAGTGACGTGCGCGCGTGTACGCGGGAGTCAACTTCTCTCTCTCACGCACAGCAAACACACACATACACACACACAATCTCTCTCTCTCTCTCTCTCTCTCTCTCTCTCTCTCTCTCTTTATATCTCTATCTCTCTCTTTTTTCTTTCTTTGACAAACCAGATTCAATCTAGTATAGTAGTACCTACTTATGTGTTTATCCCTGGCGCATTTAACGTTCGATTCAAAGAAATTTCGCATTATAAGTACGCTTTACGTTTACCTGTACGGTATATACCTGGATATATACCTGGACGTTTACCTGAACGTATACCTTAGATGTATTAAAGTTTACTATCTAAGACCTCTATTCAAGATAAAAATCTAAAAAGATTTTCTTATGATCGCGAAAAGAAACTTTTACTACTCCATTTTACCATCCCTCTTATCGTTCCCATCATATTCTATCCTAATCTACTTCATCCACCACCTCATCCAACCATCATTCGTATCTTTGTATCATTTTCTTCATACCAGTTACGAATTCTTCGGAGGAATGACCATAAATATTAGATTTAGTTGTTTGTGTTGG
>NC_140833.1:2147500-2152500 GCF_050613455.1 Vespa mandarinia | reverse complement strand
TGCCTGTATGTATGAGTGTACATGCTTTTACGATCATTTGCATATGAGTCGTCGTAAAAAGTAAAGAAAACTTCTTGTTTCATAAATTAAGATGATCATTATTGGCCAATCGTAGGTACCTAGCATCGTTAAGTGCTATCGAAGTGGCCGGTAGGGTTGGGTTGATTTAACATGTAAATGCTTTTGACGAGGAAAAGTTTCAATTTAAATTTACCCTTACACCTCTCCCCTATCCCAAGTCGCTGTTCCTGTCTTTTGCCTCTCCCTTCTCCCTCCTCGATTACCATCACCTACCCCCTTCCCCTCCCACATATCCCTTCAATCGCGTATTTAAACTTCGTTTAAATAGCAGGTATCTGACGTATAGATGGTAGAAGGACTACATTATGCCGGAAGGTAGAGTTATGTAAGGAAAAAAAGAAGGATAATGGAGAAAAAATATTGCAAGAAAATAATAGAAAAGAAAAAACAAAGAGATTGAGAAAGAAAGAAAAAAGAAAAAAAAAAAAACAAAAACAAAAATGTATAATCCTTTATGGGATAAGGTAAAACGATAAAAATCCTTTAACGCATTCTGATGTTTTTACAGAGAGAATATACGGAGGACTGCGTGTTCAACGAGACGTTGGAACAGCACAACTACAACACGTACAGCTCGGTAAGATGGTCGACCGGGAAAAAGACACTTTACCTTGGATTAAATCGTCGTGGACAACCTAGGAGGGTACAAGCTAAAGGTCATACACTTGGACGATTGTCGGCATACGCTAGGGTGTTAACGCAAGTGGCACCGCCCGATCGAGTTGAGGCCCTGCATAGGAGAATGTCAGGCGCCGAGCACAATGTACGCCATCGGCACGGTAGCCATTCTCATCGGCAGCAACATCGGCATCACCAACAGGAACAACAACAACAACAACAACAACATCATCAGAGTGAACTTAGTCAACAGCAACAGCAACAGCAACAGCAGCAGCAGCATCAACATCAACAGCAGAATCAGCAACATCAACAGCAACAGCAACAGCAACAGCAACAACAGTTGCAAACGATCTGTCCCAATCTTCCGGCCCAAGAGAAGGACGGTAGGGATAGGTTTAGATGTCGCAAACGTAAAAAACGAAAGAAGAGAAAACGTCGGTGCAGACCCGGGGAGAAAGTCGGTCCGCAGTGTCAATTGCCGGAAGAAAGGGACCCATCGTCCGTATCCGGGATAACATTGAACTCGGAGACTTCCTCTCCTGAATCTAAAAAATCGTGCGAGGGTGCTGCCGGCGAGGAAGCATGTAGAAAAGAGGCATTATCCTCTACATCGAAAAAGAAAAAATCCCGGATAGGAGATGGGACCTTGTTGGAGGTACATACGGAAGATTCGTCTACGAGAGGGAATATCATGACTACAATGATCACCACCGAGGCGACCTTGACGACAGAGGACGACGTGACGTTGGATGTGCCAACGGTAGCATCTGGCAACGGCAACGGCAACGGCAACGGCAACGGCAACGGCAACGGCAACGGCAACGGCAACAACAGCAACTCCACCAACAGCAACGCCACCCACGAGGAGAAGGATGAGGGAGAGGACGAGGATGAGGAGGATGAGGAAGAGGAGGTGGAGCTCCTAACCACGACTAGGAGCATCGGTAAGAACCTTGAAAAAGCAACCTCAAAAAAGACAAACGTCGCCGGCACCATTAGTCAAAGTAAAAAGCCTGATTTGCTGGACGGTAAGAAGAGGAAGATGAAGAAAAGGAAGAAAAAAAAGAAGAAGGGAAAGAGGGGTCCAGGTTGGCCGAGGAGGAGGAACCCGTTAGCCAGGAAGAAGTCCGAGAGCGTGAAGCGGACGGACGAGGAGGAGGCGACAGGGGCAGCGGAGGATGCGGAGGAGGATGCCGGGGAAGGGGAGGAGGGGGGAGGCGGAGGGGAGGAGGAGGAGATAGGAGAGGAGGAAGAGGAGATGGAGGAGGAAGAGGAGCAGGAGCAGGAGGAGGAGGCGATGGAGGAGAAGAGGAAGAGGAAGAAGAAGAAGAAAAAGTTTGCGAAGGAGGAGAGAAGGGGGGGAGAAGAGATTGCGGAGGGATTGGAGGAAAGGAGAGATTTAAAGAAGAAGAGGAGGAAGGAGGAAAGGGAAAGGATGGAGGAGGCAGCGAAGGAGGTGGACGTGGAGGAGGAGGAGGAGGAGAGGAAGAAGAAGAAGAAGAAGAAGAAGGTGGTGGAAAAGGTGGAGGATATGAAGGATATAGTCGGCAGGATCAGCGAGCCAGTCGCGGAAATACCGTTTGCATCAACGACGACCTCCTCGCTCTCCTTATCATCCTATTCCTCAGCCTTGTCCTCGAACCGTTCCTCTTACTTCGACGTTGGTGGTTCACGTGGCTCGTCCCAAAGACGAAAGAAGACACCGAAGATGACGAACTCACGAACGACGTTGGCGTCGCCGTCGTCGTCGTCGCCGTTGGTGCCGGCGTCGGCGTTGACGTTGCCGAAGAGGAGGAAAGCCGCGTTCTCCTCCTCTTCTTCTCAGAAACAATTGCGTCATGGCGTACGACGAAACGCCGGCGGTACATTATTGTCCTTCTCGTCGCCGAGGAATCCAAGAAAGTTAAAGGGATTTATTACCTCGTCGGGCTCGCGTCGCTCTACGGCGATCCTTAATTCGAACGAGAGGAGAGAGGAGAATACCAATCGAGATTTGTCCAAGGACGTCGTCTTCGACTCGTTAACAACGTCGTCATTGCCATCGCCATCGCCATCGCCATCGCCATCGTCGTCGCCATTGTCGTCGTCGTCGTCGTCATCGTCGTCGTCGTCCTCATCGTCGTCGTCCTTGTCGACGATGACGACGACGACGATGACGACGACTACGAGGACGAGGACGACGGCCATGACCACGACGACGACCGCAATGATGACCGAAACGATGACGACGGCGAACGCACTGACGACGACTATGATGACTAAAACTATGACCAAAACGATAACCACTAAGACGATAGTTCCTGATACAAGTCGTCCCGAAGTATCGAGTTTTCCTCCCTTCCTTAAGAGGAACTCTTCCTCCTTGTTTAATACGTCTACCTCCACCTCCAACTCTCCTCCCTCTTCCACCTCCTCCGCCCCCTCCTCCTCCTCCTCTTTCTCATCCTGTGTCGACTCAAGCGAGACGAGCAACTCGTCGCCTCTCGCTACCTTTTTGGAGTCCACCAGCACGATAAAGAAGAAGACGACGACGAAGAATAAGAAGAAGACGAACGAAGAGGAGGGGAGGAAGGAGAACGAAGAGAAGGATGACGACGATGGCGAAGACGAAGACGAAGAATCATCGAGCGAGAGAAGTACGAAAAAAACCGAGCGTTTACTCGGCATCGAGAGACTGGCCATGTAATGGGGTGAAAAAAGAAAAAAAAGAAAGAAAAAAATGAAAAAAAAAAAATGAAAAAAAAAAGAAAAAAAAACAGAAAAGAGAAAAGAAGATTAAAAAAAAAGGAAAAAAAAGGATAAAAGTAAACAAAAAACAAAAAACAAAAAAAAGGACGAAAAAAGATACAAATAAAAAAAAAATACAAACGAGCGAAAAAAATGAAAGAAAAGAAGAAGGAGATAGTGCGAAGAAGAGAGAGAGAGAGAGAAAGAGAGAGAGAGAGAGAAAGAGAGAGAGAAACAGAGAGAAAGACAGAGAGAAAGACAGAGAGAGAAAGACAGAGAGAGAGAGAGAAAGAATGATGATGATGATGATGATGATGATAATAATAATAATAATAATAAAATAATAATAATAATAATAATAATAATAATAATAATAATAATAATTATAATTATAATTATAATAATAGTAATAATGATAATGATAATGATAATGATAATGATAATGATAATGATAATGATAATGAAAAAAAAATAAAACTAGAAAGAAAGAAAAAAGAAATGACGTAACTATGCGCTTCCGTGGTCTTTCAGATTTAAAAGACACGCAACGTGTGCATGTACATATATTAGGATCCGCATATCTTTTTTCGATTTACTTCCGGTTTTGAACTTTGAACTTTGTTACATGATCCCATTAACGTTCGAAGGCAAGAGGGGACGTTTCTCTCTCTCTATATATATATATATATATCTCACTCTCTCACTCTCACACTATCTATCTCTATATGTCTGTCTTTCTCTCTCTTTCTCCTTCCCTATCTTTTTATCTCGAAATTATCCTCAAATCCTCTTCCTCTTTCTCTCTCTCTCTATCTATCTCTATCTTTCTCTCTCTCTCTCTCTCTCTCTCTCTCTCTATCTCTCTCTCTCTTTCTATCTCTATCTCTATCCTACACTTTAGATTTTGTCGTCGAAACGTAACACCTATTTCTATGTAAAAGCGGCATGCCATTTACCAAGATAACAGGAAAATATACACGTTTCACTGTAAACGGCGCCATTCGAAAGATACCACGGCGAATTTAAATGCATGATCAAAGCTGGAATATTATCTTCCTTGAGTTTATATCGTATACTCGATACGCGCATCTATACACCTTTATATCTCTCTGTATATGTGTATCTCTGTCCTCTGTGTGTGTGTGTGTGTGTGTGTGCACGTGCGTGTGCGTCGTGCATGTACCTATGTATGTGTCTCTGTGTGTGTGTGTGTGTGTGTGTGTGTGTGTGTGTGTGTGTGTGTGTGTGTGTGTGTGCGCGTTTCGTACGTACGTATTTGTATAAAAACGTATATTTAAGAATCATTAACGAATCATTAAATCCCCCTCATCAGATATTGCTTTATTTTCATGATTCATAAATTTAACGCCTACTCGCTAAACACCGTCTCGAGTTAATTCGAGTCTCGATCAATGTACACACTTAAGCGCCACATGTTTATTCCGATGTTTCAAATGAATGGATTTCGTTGAGTCCATTTACAACGGATTTTCGTTTGACACGCACAACACACACTGACACAAAATCCACCCTACCTATACACATAGACATACATATACTCATACATACTA